>NC_056618.1:19450756-19720756 GCF_018340385.1 Cyprinus carpio
ATCCGCAGACCATGACGAACAGCCAGTGTTATCAAAGGCCGTGCCGTTCCAACACTCTTGAAGCCAGAGTGCGAATAGGAAAGCATAAATGCTGACGGACTCCTCTCCTTGATGAAATATGTATATAATCCTGGTAGTACAAACGGACAGCTTCGGGTATGCTGACCAAAAACACATCTTTCAGTGAGCAACGAAGGTGGATAGGACAGTCGTTACCGGAGCTTGTTTCACAGAGGGGTGAGCCATTGTAGTTGCTCATCAGAGAGAAGCGAGATGACGAATGCACGCGACCGCGTTCATTCTGGAAACAGGGGTTGTTGGCCTCGATGTAGAGCGAGCACGAGCAAAAAACCCGCTGCAATCATCCGCCGCGCCCGCTGTATGACCGCCGGTGGGCCAACGGCACCTGGCAGAGGCAGCTGACGAAGTATGTCGTTGTTGCAGGTGGCGCTGTCGGTGTACCGGGGTGTGCTTGGTACGCCGTGCTGATCTCGGGAGAACCAACGAAGGTCGTTACGGTGGGTTGTGGTAGTGAGGACCGTACAGCCGTGAACCGTGGCCACAGCAGACTCCAGAGCCCACGCCCCTATTGTTATCACAAGAGGCGGCCGTGCGGTCCACGCAGCCCATCCCGCTGTCCGGACGCACGCACGCTCTGCATAAGGTTGAGCCCATTTCGAGGTCACGATAAGACGGGGAACACAGAGGTAGGGTGTAGGCTGTGACTCCGTGACACTCAGTTCACATAGCCTAACTGAAAGGACTAAGTACTGTGCCCCGCTCATTAGCGGGGCTACTGTCTCTACAGGTGTGAAAAAGATCTACTCCCAACCAAAGTAATATTGGGGGCAACGGCGTCACGCGTACATAATGCATCTTCGTGCCCCCGTTCGAAACCCACGACCCCCAAATAAACATGTCTGTCTTCACACGAAACAATTTAAAGCAAATCGTTTTGTGCGCGACATGTCACGGCGACCCGGACGACATGATGAATTCATACATCAATCATCTAACAAGTATCCCGGTTTTTGATAGTCTTTGTGAGACACATGTCTCTGTGTGTGTTTTATGACCTTATTTTCAGTGAATTCAAAATCTCTGTAGTTTGTGTCAATATCGCACTTGCATACCTCTTGTTTCCGGCTCAAAATCACAAATTATGTACATAAGCATGCTATTACGTATAGTTGTATGCTCGCGTGTTTGTAGCTGTTTACGATCTATAGTGCTTGATGGATCTTCAAGGACGTTAGCCATTATCATACTACGGGTATGTTATAAGACAAACTGAAAAAAGACAAGGCCAAGTCATAGCTTCAAAGGGATGTGTCAAACGTTCGCCAGGCACCCAAAACCCCTTACATCGAACCCTGGCCAGGAGGGCTAAGCCAAGCTGAACGTATACACAGAAAACTGCAAATACCCTTTGCGTCCTTGAGGCTTCACAAAATAGGAGGGGGGCGGTCATAAAACAAACACTAAGTGAAGGGTTATCAGGTGAGGGTATGACTAGATCTAATGTAGGGTTAATGAAAACAAACGAGTTATGTGTGCACACTCCAATTTATGGCCTGTAATCAAATCAAGCAAATCCGAACAGATGGTGTCTTGTGCATAACTGATGAAGCAATCCTAGACAATGTATTCCAGTACCGGTGCGTCAAGACTCGGCGCTAGGCTGTCAGATGCTAGCCAGACGCCCGCACCTACGCTCCTGACATATTTCCATCGCCCTACGATGCTAAAATACGTTGAAAGCAGAAGGTGGGGGATCTTAAGTCGCAAAACTTTGTAATGACTTGCGAACTGGTGCTTGACAATACTTATAACAGAACTTGACGTGACTTTTGATTGGAGATTCATGGACTCGAGACTTGAACTCGAACTGCGTTAAAATCGAACTCACTTGTCTTTTATAATAGCGATCTGCTTTGTTTTTGATAGCACAGCAACCGTAACCAAGTTACCGCGGTAGGCCGCAGGAGAGAGCTAAACGCCTAGAGAGCGGGGCCAGTCACTGTTGCCACCTATAGTGCTGTTTTTTTAGTTATTTTTTTAAAAAAGCACAGAGAACAGAAAACCTTATCGATTCTTCTTGGACAAAACGTTTTCTTTTTTTTTTAACGGGTCGACATGGTACTGCTCCACGATGCAAGAGGTCTCTTTCCACGCCCAAGCACATAAACATCTCGCTCGGCGTCCTGCTTCGTTCAGCGAAAGAACATTGGCTGAGAGGAGCAGCGCTTTCAGTTATTACAAGGAGTCTGGAGAAGACTTCGCACGCAAACTGATTTTTGTTCCATGCAACTATTAGCCAGAAATCACAGCACAGCCCTTTTCTTTATCTTGTGTTTTATTTTGATTTCATTTGACGATGTCGTGATATGAACTTGCGCAGGATGTTTGTGCAGATTAAACAATTCTGAATGGAGAGCTGCTAGTCTGTAAGGGGCTGCTTTTTAGTAAATATGTTCATATTCATACCCCGTTGTTCTTACTAATCAGGAAACAGATAAAAAAATATACGTCGAGTGAAAGACAAGCTTTATTGAGAAATCTTGGCTGCATTAAAATACAGTTTGTGAGAAATACCAAATGAATTTTGTATGACACCTTGTTTTTTTTTTTTTTTTTTCAATTAGACTCTTAGCTATTTGCATGAGTAAGCATCTACTAATTGGATCTTGAGTGTTAGACCTTGAGTGAAAATCCTATTGATAGTTTTGGGGATGCACATAAATATATTGTATGCACATACAAAGACAAAAACAATATACGTATATACAGACTTGCGAATCCAAACCATGAACATACACAAACTAACAAAAAACTTGACTTAAGGAAACCATGATTCTGCAAACCAAACCAATACGAGTAACCTACCCCGATTTCATACCCCACACACACACTCACTCACACAATATTAATAAATCATACTCACTCAAATGATCTCGTTCTCTCTCACAGGATTATAAAAAAATTGTTTAGGCCGTACAATAGTCCAATATACCTGATTACATGGATGCAAGATTTGTGTGATTCACTTATTAATATACTTTTCATTGTTGTTTATTCTTTTGTTAAAAAGGAAGGATCTAACTTAAGGATATTGTCATGTTCCCATAAAGTTCATGTCCTGTTTGAATGCCATTTTGCGGGGGGAGCATTAGAAACCCAGTATCACTTGAATTGTTTTAATACTTTTCCATGGTTTCCTGCAATGTTTGAGGCATCATGAAAAATATTTGTACCTAGTATACTATATTTCCGGCTTTTATGGTTGGACTAATTTCAGTTACAATTTGACGGCTATGTTTTACAATTGTATTATTTTTAGATTTTTATGTGTATTAACCACACTCAGCTATACAGTAAGGTAGGAACAACGAAACTCGGGTAATGTACCGCCGCACGTACCGCAGGCCGCAGGGCCGCGCGAGTTAAGCTGCAAGTCAGTCCGCGTGTTAAATGTAATTCGCGAAACTACCGCCAGACGGTTGCGGCGCAAGTGGCGGCTTGCGAACTGAATTTAATTGTACAATGAGATAAACGTAGGAAGTAAAAACAACAACTACATTATGAGCAGGCCTATCAATTGTATGTTACATCTTTAGAAAGGCTTAACTATTCACAAAATGAGAGACATTCAAAATGTAGGCCTAGCAGCGCGCGTTATCGTCTAACTCATCAAAAATCACAGAAGAAAGACCACTGGCGTACACCAAAGGAGTGTGTATGCATGCTATTGTTGATCTAAATACATTCAGTAAACTATAAGGGCCTATAGTTACGGATAAAAAGCTAATGTTGTCACTTTCCGGGTTATCATTCTTGGTTTATAAAAAATCCTTCAGGTTCCATTGGCACGTCTATCGAAAATTAAAACGCTCAGATTAGCCCAACATTCCCGACAATACAATAGATTATTACTAATTCTGTTCATTATTCTGTGTTTTTGCAAACTGCTAACACTTTGCATTTTTTAATTATGCCTTTATGTGTTACTCAGAAAGTTAGTTTTACTGTTTCATCTGTTTGATCGCGCTGATGCTTTTCTCACATTCATTGGAAACAGTAGTCATTCCTCGTGCCACCCGTGCTTCCTACACTCCCTTCTTGTCATATACCTGCGATTATCTTTTTCGTCCTACTTCTCGTTGATACTGAAACATAACGAGCCTTTTCCATGGGTCCCCTTGCCACCCCCCTCTCAACTTGTCAAAAAAAAACTATCTTGGTGGCCCTCAGAGACTCTACTCGTGGCCTCAAGATCAGGTACCACACCGCCTCAAGCAACTACTCGTGGCCTCAAGATAAGTAAACTCGGGCCGCAAATGCCCACCGTAGTGGCTCAATACTAACTCGTAGAGCAGCAAGATAAGTAACTCGTGGCCTCATTTTGTGATACTTAACTTTTTTTTTTTTTTAGTTTGATACCTGAAGACATACGGAGCCTTGGTCTGCCACATGGCCCTTTGGTCATTAACTGGACCCTGTACTGTAGGGCAAAGTTACTCCCATCTCTTTGCGGCATCCACTGCATGCTTTCCACCCTTGCCATCCTCTTAGGGCTCTTTTGGCCTAGACAGTTTTGTCATGCCCCGACATTTGTCGTTTTTTTTCAGGTACTCCTCGTGAACATATCTAGAAACTGGCTAACCCTAATCTCACTGTACGCACAAACCATGGCTATCAAATATTGAGCAGCATGTATTGTACATGATACTCGTGTTGTGTGAGAAAACAAAAATGTCTGCGTGGTTTCGTGAAAAACTAAAATGTGTCAATCACTTGATCAATCGGCATAAACACATACAGAAAATGGGTTTCACCAGGAATTTTTGAGAACTGGATGCTGTGGTAGACTTAGAATTTTTAGTTTTTTCTAACCGTGATGTGCTGTATTCAGGCTTCTCTTGTAATTTCTCACGTTACAGAACATCGCAATATATTGTGATTTAATTTTCTAGACTGTATTTGTGTTGTAACAGATTCATATCGTGCATAGGCGTCAACGAGCAGGAATTCAGACCGTGTCGGAAGGCACAGGCCTCATAAGGTAGCGGTTTGCAAACCGTGGAGTCTTGTAGGGGATTTTTCCGGCTCGTCGAATGTTCTGTCAATCGGTCCATGACATTTGTGTTTTTTTCACTGGATTTCGGATAATAGCTAATATGGCTAAAAGTCTAATCTCACTGTAATCAGCACAGACTAGGCTATAAATGTATGGAGCCGCATTATTTACATGCGATGTGTATTTTAGAAAAAAAAATGTTATGTCGGTGTTAGTGAAGAATCAAAGATGTAATCAACTTGAATAAGGCAATAAAAACCCATACAGATAATGGTTACCAGGAATTTGAGACTGGAGCTGTTAGACTAGAATTTTTTTTTCTAAATGATGTGGGAATAATCATCTTGTTTACTCACGTACAGAAAACACTATATTGTTTTAAACGTTGCAGTAAGACACGTGGTGGGGTAAAAAGTCATATGCGAGTAAGCGTCAACTATCATGCATTCACAACTGTAGCGCTAGACATAGCGCACGCATAATGAGTAGCATACATGACAGCCAATTCAGTCAGCTTTGTCATCACACAGGATGCGTTACAAGAAAGCGAAATGTGAGGAAAAAATTAAATGTATATACTTTTTGTTTGTAGTTATTTCAGAATTATATTAATTATGCCCACAAACATAATTAATATTCAATTGTGAGTGCGCTTAAACGTATTAGGATCAATCAAAGCTGAATTACACAACTGAAATGTTTTTGCTCATTACTCCAAGTCACACATCCTTCAGAAAAATTTGTCAAACTTATTTTCCTTCCAACGTAGCATTTATTGTTTTATTATCATTACTCATTTCATTATTATTATTATGTACATATATGTTGAAAAGAGCTGAGCATATTTTCTTAAGGTTTTTTAGGGGGGGATAGAATTGAAAGAACAGCAATGATTTGTTACATTGGTGACGAAGTTTTGACATTTATTGTTACGTGTATATTATTTACCCCTCAAGCTTTTGTGTGATGGTATGCGATAGTGATAAATTGTCTAGTTGAAACATTCATAATAGATTTCACCTTGATTACGTACATTTACGTCAGGAATTTATACGGTTTGGAAAAAGTCCTTTGGAAAAAGTCACTAACTAGTAAAATGTTTACATGTTATGTGAAAAAGAATAGTACAAGTATATAAATAAATAAAAAGAGACATTACTCCATGTTTATGATCTCTGCGGAATAAAGTGCTTCATTCTTTTTTATGAGGAAATCCCAAAACTCAAATCCTCAACCAATCACATCGTTTGTTGGGGTGAATTATGTCTTATTTCTCTCCATCGCGAAGCAAACAGTAAAATAAAAAAAAAAACTGAAGAACAATCTCGCTGCGTTGTCTTCTGGTGTGTGGGCGTATTTCAAAAGCCGCGCGCTATCAGTGAAACAGTTTGAGATCTCAAAAGCGGTCCTCTCGGCGCGGGGGCGTGGTCGCATTAGAAGATATGAAGGGAGACGTGAAAAACGGACATCGCGTTGTTTTTCATATGGATTACTTTATACAGAATATGTTGTTTTCAGCAACCACTTGTTTAAGTTTAAAATTAGACATGTCAGACTTTCTATAGATAATCTCTCTCATGTCTCTTCGTTGAGTATTCACTGAGTTACAGTTCATTTTAATGACGCATTTGTATCTGAAGATCAGCGCAGACAAAGGCTTGCAAGACAGCACTCCTTGTTTGTATCTTTATTTTATAAGTGCACACAAGTTTTGTTGTTATTATGTCTGTATACAAAAAAAAAGTAGACCCTTTACAGTATTCGACTTGATGTATTGCCTCTTATTCTGTTACGATCAAAACTGAAAGTGTAATGTTAAGTTTCTTTTTCGGGGTTATCAGGAGAACCAATACCCCAAAACGCGTATACGCGGTAATCGACTCCAGAGGGTTAATAGCTCGTGTAATATAGTTTTGCTGCAGTTCTGCGTTGTATTTATTTACTAGTAGTTCATCACAATCAATGCAATTCTGTTAATACAGTAATGTAAATCATGTAATGCCTGCATATCCATAGTCCTTTATAATTCTTCTATATATTTTAATAGCCAATATTTATACTTTTTACATGTGTGTAGCGGGCTGAAGAATCACATACGACAGGTTGAATCGTGAAAATTGAAGCCCCGGAGGGTGTATTTATTGACAAAACAGATATAACCGTGAAGGTGCCAGAGGGTGTCAGGTGCTCGTCCTCGGGAGCTGCGTGAGAATACCTGACAGACCTGCGAAAGCTGCCACCACAGGTGGGAGAGTCCCATCCGCATCTGGCTGTTGGCGGTTCCAGCTCGATGTCGCACATCAAAGTGGAAGTCCTGGAGCGCCAGGAACCACTGTGTCACCCGGCATTGGTGTCCTTAGCCCGGGCCAATCCATTGTAACGGGGGCGTGATCGGTTGACAAGGGTGAATTTCCGTCCCAGTAGATAGTATTTCAGCTCCAGGACTGCCACTTGACGGCCAGCGCCCTCCTTCTCTATCTGCCGCGTGACCGTTGTTCCGTTGGACAGCTTTCGGGGGCTGATGTAGACCACCGGGTGTGCTCTCACCGTCTTGTATTGGGATAGTATGGCATCCCACCCCGGTGTCGAATGCGTCCCTCTGCAATAAGAAGGGACAGTTAAAGTTGGGGGAGCGCGCAACACTGGCTCAGACGTGAGCTCCGCTTTTATCCTTCTGAACGCTTCTTCTTCCTGGGTTCCCCACCTCACCTTCCTCCGGCTGTCCCTTCTTAGGGAGGTCGTCAGGGCTGTCGCTAGGGAGGAGAAGTTAAATATAAAACATTCTGTAGTAACTCCAGCCAACCCCAAAAAGGCACGTACCTGTTTCTTGGAGGAGGGCCCTCGGGGCTCGAGAGAATGGCTGCCACTTTTGCCTTTTGCGGATGGATCAGGCCCCGGCCCACTGGAAGCGAAGCGGGTATTTTGCTTCAGGTAAGGGCAAGGGTGGCAGTTCTTGGGGTTGGCGGTGAGCCCCGTCCGCCGCAGTTTGAGAAGCACCCCTCCGGAGCCGATACCAGATGGTCCTCCCAGGTCTCCGAGTGGATGACGACATCATCGATGTAGGCTGCTGCATAAGCTTCCATGTGGATGGGGTCTCAGCACGATTCCATCATCCGTTGGAAGGTCGCCGGAGCTCCGTGCAGCCCGAAGGGGAGAACCCGGTACTGCCAGTGGCCACCTGGGGGTGGAGAAGGCGGTCTTCGGGTTTGGCGGCTTCCGTTAATGGCACCTGCCAGTAGCCTTGGTGAGACATCGGTGAGATCAGTTTGGATTATTGCCCCGGTTAAAGAGTGGTATGAACCAGGCTCTCCCCAGCCACTCCAGCAGCTCATCGACACGGGGCATCGGGTATCCATCGAACTCGGAGACCTCGTTTAGGCGGCGGAAGTTGTTACAGAACCGGAGGGTGCCATCCGGCTTTGGAACCATGACTATGGGACTGGACCAGGGACTGCGGGAGGGCTCGATGATCCTTAGCTTCAGCATCTCCCGTACCTCCCTTTCGACTGCGTGTCGCCGGGCCTCCGGGATTCGGTAGGGCAGCTGTCGCACAATGGTCCCTGGAGGTGTGCGTACGTCATGCTGGAGTATGCGGGTCCACCCGGGATGTGGGGAGAACACATCAGAGAATTGACCAGTGGGACCCAGATGTTGGAGCTCCGTCTTCTGGGGGGCCAACAGGTGGGGGCTGACGTCAACAACCACGGGTGAGGAGGCAGCTAGGGCCACAAACCTGAGTCCTCGTCCCCTCCCAGCGCTTCAGGAGATTGATGTGGGTACAGTTGACTTTCCTTCCGGCGTCCCCGGCTGGGGCGTACTATGTAAGTCACGGGCCCCACTTTCTCTGTGATGATGTACGGGCCTTGCCATGTGGGCGAGAAATTTGCATGCTGCTGTTGGGACGAGGACTAGGACGTAATCACCTGGCTGGAATTCCCGTGGTTGGGCCGCCCGCCCGGTAAGTATCGACGACGTTGTGGCTTCTTGGGCTGCCGCCACGGTTTGTTCCCGGACGAGGGGCATGATGCGGGTGGAGCCTTTTCCTCCTCTCTCTCACGTGCTCGATCGTGGTCCGATGGGTGGTCGGCTGCTGCTCCCAGGCCTCTTTGGCGACATCGAGCAGGCCACGGGGCTGCTGCCCAAACAGAAGCTCGAAAGGTGTAAATCCTGTGGAGGCCTGGGGGATTCCGGATGCCGAAGAGGACGTATGGCAGCATTTGGTCCCAATCCCGTCGGTCGTCCGCAGCCACGCAGCGGAGCATCTGTTTTAACGTCTGATTAAATCTTTTGACCAGTCCATCGGTCTGAGGGTGGTAGACGGTGGTCCGAAGCTGCTTTACCTTAAGGAGGCAGCAGAGGTCAGCCATCGTCCGGGACATGAAGGGGGTGCCCTGGTCGGTCAGTATCTCCCGGGGTATGCCGACCCGGCTGCACAGCAGGAAGAGCTCCTGGGCGATGGCCTTGGATGTGGCTTTGTGCAATGGAATGGCTTCGGGGTACTGGGTCGCATAATCCACGATGACTAATATGTGTTCATGTCCCCGGGCGGACTTTGGCAGTGGCCCTACTAGGTCCATTCCTATCCGCTCAAAGAGCACCCTCGATGAAAAGCAGCGGGATTAGCGGGCAGCAGGATTAGTGGGAGCTGGGAACCTGGGATCTCCTGTCCTCAATGGGATTCGTTGTGTAGTGTTCTGCACCCCTAGATGGCCAGCCATAGGATGGGAATGGGCGAGCTCGACGATCGTCTGTGTCCTCGTGTGTGGGACTACCAGCAGCTTCACCTCCTCTCCGCTGTGTGACACAGTACAGCAGGCCATTCTGGACCACGAAGTGTGGGGTTGGGTGTGGTGGTGGTTGGACCTCTTTCCCCTCAACCACTCTCACCTGCTTCCAGCAGTGCTTCAGCCGATCGTCCCCGAGCTGCTCCTTCACAAAATTTCCCCCACCCCTGACCTGCTGGAACACCATCATAGAAAAGGTTAGAACTTTGGGGGGGGGGACTCATACCCATTCGGGCGCTGTCCAATGCCAGGAGGGCAGGGCGCCGTCGGAGACCTCGGCTGAAGTTCTTCCTCTTCTGGCGGTTCCCAGCAGAGCTGGCAGGTTGGGTGACTTGGGCGAGCAGTTGTTCAAAGCCTGGCCAGTCTCTTCCCAGCAGGACGGGTACGGGCAAGTCCTTGACCACGCCCACTTCCAGTGGCCAGGTGCCTGTCCTCGTGGAGAGGGTCACCCGTCGGGTTGGTACATTCTGGGTGTCCCCATGGACGCAGGTGATGGTTAGGCGGGCTTTGGTTCCCATCCGTGGGGGAAACATGGAGGACTGGACCAGGCTTACCGTGCTACCAGAGTCCAACAGGGCTGTATACGGACGTTATGATAAACCTCGGTCTGGGGTGCCTCTCGCGGCAGCTCCAAATGGACGGCACAGCCTGCCAGCCAGGCGCGATTGGGAGAGAGTGGTGGCTCCGTTGGCATCGGCTCGTCTTGCATGCCGGGGAACCGCCGACCTGGCTGGCTGTGCGCTGGGTGCCCTCTGGCGTGCGTCGCTCCTGGTACACCCTCCGGGGAAATGGCGGTGCTCGCTCCCCAGCCTCTCGTCGCATCGTCATCTCCGCTAGCTCAACGGCCTCTACGAGCTCTCGACGAGCTCTCCCACGGTGTGTGGATTCCGCATTCCGGCCGCCTGCCGAAGGGGCCGTGGCAGGGCATGCAAATACCGGTCCACAACGACACGTTCGGCCACTTGGGCGGCGCTGGGGTCCCCGTTGAGCAACCAGTGATGGGCGAGGCGGTTGAGTTCGGCGGCTTGGGCGTGGGCTGGCAACCGACTGTTATAATCCCATGTTCGGAATAATTGGGCCACGGCGATGGGAGACAAACCTACGTGCACCAGGATTTCCTTCCGTAGTTCGTCATATGATTCCTTTTGGCGTGCTGGCATGGAAAAGTAGGCCTGCTGGGGTTCCCCGGATAGCAACGGCGCCAGTATCCATGGTAGTCACATGACTGCAAAGTATGACTTGCGTGTTTACGTTAATCACAACAACAAAGTTGTCAGGCGTCTATGTCATCTGAGGAGATCTACGTTACAAAGATTAACCGAGTGTTGTATTATGAGAAATACAACCTTCACAGATTACGTAATGCTTTCGTTCTGAATTGATTCGTTTAAAAGACATTTCAAGCTTTCTGTAGATATATGTCTCATGTATGTGAGACACCACAATTATAAGTTAATTCATTATCAGGAAAAAATTCAAGTGATCTAGAGGGCGCCTCCCTGTCCTGCATGCGCATTAATAATTTTCGCACAAACACTTAAATATGAATAATTTATTCACATTTTGCATATGCATTAAACGTAAATTATTTTTTACATGCAATTATCCAAAATAAAACCAAACAAGATTTGTAATGAAGATAAAACAAATAAGGATAAATGCTGCGCGTGCACTCAGCGCCGCGCAAATCTTGCACGCAGACAAATTTACACACCTGCATTTAAATGCGGCTGCAATTTTATTTTTTTTTTTACTTAAATTATATGAAAGCAAGTAAAGAAGCTCCCTTTAAAACCACTGAAGTTGTCAATTAATGAAGCTCTTATTTACATTGTTTGTATTTTGTTGATTATAATGAGAGAACTTTGAGTTTAAAACATGATAAACCTTTTATTAATCCGTCCATTCTTTAGACTTTCAATGATTTAACTAAATCGTGCAGGTTTAATTTATTCGTTTCTTGTTTTAATTAGGCCTAAATAATGGGAACGAAATTATACAGTGCCTCACGTTTTACTAAAATAAAGAAAATCATTTATAATACACGCAACAATTTCTTAATCAGTGTACAGACAAATATATTTTCCCAAGAAGTTGTCTGTCAAAATAAAGGACAGGTAACGAATTAACAAAATGCATGTTGTTTTATTAAAGGAATTTTTAAAATATAAATTAAAATGTAGGCCTAATATATGAGAAATATTGACATTTTTGCATATTAATCCATGTAGCCTAGCTCACAATAGGCTACCACTTTTAATGCTCCGATGCAATGTAAACCACAATTTCTTTTGAATAATATAACACATAATTCATATTATATAAATAATACTGCACACCTATTAAATGTGTCAAATCTGAAATATGGTGTAATAGACCCCTTAATCGCCTACGTCACTGTGACGTCACCGCTCTAGCTGGAGGCAAAACATAAGGAAAACTCATAGCAGGCGCGCTAAAAAGTTGAGGTTTTGACTTTAAAAAATGTCGTCTTGTTGTGTTTTTGGCTGCCAGAATAGAAGGAACCGCACTTTTTGGTTCAAAAATAAAGTTTCACCGGATCCCGGCCGACATTCCTTCACAGAAATCAAGAAGACAATTGTGGTTGAAAGCAATACGGCATACAGACTAGACAGAGACGGTTCATAATAATGCTCGTGTTTGCAGTGCACACTTCATATTAGGTAAATAATCTATGCATATGTATGGTGGTTTTATCTAGTACAAATCAGCAAGTTATGTTTTTATAGGTGAAAAGTCGCCAACCTTCAGCGCACTAGCTAGCTTAAATGTTAAACAAACATACAGCGATAGATGTGTGTGCCATCCTTGAATGGTCTCTTAAAATAATCCACATTGCTTATCATAGTTAGCCCAGCGATAGGTTACATTAGACAATAAGCCTTGACAAAATTCCCCAAACCACCCGAAAGTAATTCATATGTTGTCTAGGAAAGTATTGTCTTGTTTCCAATGAGAACAAGATACAAGAACTACACCAGGCTTAGCTAAAAATAAATAAATAAATAAATAAATTAGGCTACTGTAATGTTATCCACTCGTCATTTTATTTTGGTCAGATAACCAGTTTGGTCAGTGAACTGAGTGATCAACTGAATTAATTGATAAAATGTATGCTAACTCCCCCTTTTTTTATTATTTTTTTTTTTTGTCACGGTCCCGCAGAGTCAGTGACTGTACATATTCGGGGACAGTTCCGAACCTTCTTCTGCATCCATGTTTTAATAAATCCCTCCTAAAACGTGCTAGTTTACGCTTGTCAACATTGCGTCCGCGCCTCTTTTTGCCTCCAGCTAAGCCCCGCCCACCCGGAGACGTTGCAATGTTTACAAACTTTTAAGGGGTCTATACTGTGTAGCTTAGAGAAAATATAAGCACAGGCTCAGGCACAGGCTTGACATTTATCCTGCTTGAATTTGTTCTAAGAAATGCACATAACTTCAAAAGTACCAAACTCTTTCATCTGTGAATATTAAATATTTTAACTACAGTGTTTTTTCTTTCATTTTCCCTGACTGCAGCCGTCAAATGTAACACATCAGCGAGGCAAAGCTGACGTCTATTTGCGAAAATGTGCTTTGATGCGCTTGTTTGATAACTTGTGAATAACCCTTAAACAGGCAAGAGTGGAAAATGATAAGCAAAAAATATTTTCATGTCATTTTTTATATTATCTGAGTTTAAGTAAAACATATCCAAAAGAATTTTTGAAATATTTGATATATTTTGGATTTTATGAGTTGTGACTCCCAGTTCACGTTGCCTGATTAGGGTATAAAAAAGGACCAAGTCATTAATCTGTCAACTGTTACTGGCCTACTTGCCACTGCATGTTTAAAACAATTGTATCCTATACTTTACCTGATGTAATGTTGACAAATTATATATCATTCAAAAGCTTACGAACTCAAGATTCAGCCTGTGAAAACCATTTTGAAATCAAATACCATAAAAATGGTACTTTAACCCCTTAACTGTCACCCCCATTTTTTAAAATAGGCATCCAAACTTAAATTGTTGTATTTTATGAACACTTTGGCATATTTTTTTTAAAAAAAAAATCAAAGTATCAAAAAGTTATAGAAGTGTAAATGTACTGTAAATAAAATGCGCTATATTAATTTTATTATATTTTATTTATTATAAATATTTTACATAACAGGTTTTACTCTAAATTTGGTATAAAATTAAAGCCTTGTGTCTAAATAAGTTATGTTCCAAATTTGAAGTTGATATGAAAAAAAAAAACATTTTTTTTAGGGCGTCATACCACTAACAGCCACTCGGAGCCATCAAAACTCCTTTGAATTTTGTTTAATTAATTTTTCCCTAGATTTCTCTGTCAATTTTACTTCAATACTCAAAATAACCACCAAATATCAAATATAATCCTGAGACTCAGACCTTTCCAATGATATGTTTGTTGCCAAGATTATAAAAAGTTTTGATTCTAAAAGACCGTAATGCTTTTTGTAATATGACACTTGACACTGCCCACTAAGGGGGAGGAGACCGCCATAAGCTTTTAAAGTGCTATTTCCATGGTAAGGCAATGTCTGATTTCAAAATGGTTTTCACAGGATGAATATTGGGCTTCTAAGCTTTCAAATGATATATAATTTATGATGATTACTAAAAGATTTTATAGAGAAAAAGGACAAAAACAAAAAAGAGCGCCAAGCGTCCCACAGGTGGACAGTTGATACCTAGTGGGTGGTGTCAGGTTTTGTATTACACAATTTATTTGAACTACTTTATAAAAAAAACTTTTCTAATCTTGAAAGAACACATATCATCGGAAAGTTCTGAGTCTCACGGTCCCATCTGCTAACTGTTTTTTGATATTGAGACTGAAATGTATAAATTTGATACAGGAGAATGCATAAAAAAACACCCAGTGGCTATTTTTGGTACAATGCCTAAAAATCTCATGGGAAGTTACATTTTGTAATATCAAATTAAAATTTAGAACACAAATTGGTTAGACATATGACTTTGATTTGATAGTAATTTTAGAGTAAAAATTATTTTGTAAAATATGTATTTTATATAAAATATTTAGAGTACATTTGATTTACAGTAAATGTAATAATTTTTTGAAGTTACTTTTTCTTTTTTTTAAAAACAAGACCAAACTTATGTCTATATTCCAAAACATTCTTAAATTTACAACCATTTAATTTAGTTAGTGTTATAATGTTATAATTTGTAAAAAAAATTACCTCATTTCAAATACAAAAATCATTTTTAAAAAATTAGGGTTACATCCAAAAGAAAAGTTTTTTTATACCCTAAACAGGCAACCCGTGAGCCTCAGGAGTCACATACATTTCAAAACGTGCTAAATAACAACATAAACAACATATGACTCACGTTGCCTGATTTAGGGTTAGACTAGCCACTCAGGTTTTTTTTTTTCTTCAGCACCCTAAGACAATGTTCAGAATTAATGTTAGCAGTAATATATATATTTTTTTCAAAAGAAAAGTAAGTTTAATATATAATTACCTAACGGTCAAAGCTCAAAATCTGAATGTTCTCCACCACTGGCAGCCAAGTTGAATTTAGATCAGGCTGACTAATAGATCACTGAAAACTTGAAGCAAATCATGTGACCAGCATACTTGAGACAGACCAGGCATTGATAAATGATAAAAGGATTTAATAAAAAAATTGTTCTTATGCCCCAAAAAAGACAATAAAAACTATGTGACTCGTGGGTCACGTTGCCTGATTTAGGGTTAAAGCGCCACTCAGCGGTCAAAAGCTGCAAATGCACTTTGCATGCCGCGGCGGCGGTATAAAAACTATGTGACTCGTGGGTCATGCACAACATAATTCAAAAGCTGCAAATGCACTTTGCATGCCGCAGCGGCGGTACGAGCGGTGGTAGAAGCAACGTTTTGGATGGTCACCTACTGTATGTGGACAAAATGCATATTGCAATGTTTTTTTTTTTTTTTAACTTATTTTAACTTATAAATTTAGTTAAATCATTAAACATTTGTATGACTTGACAGTGACTTGCTTGACCCAGGGGCACCGGCTTTAGTGCTGATTGGATGGAAGACTATGCAGCAAAAACAGCTCCACTGAGAGAAATCATGAAACATGCAGGACTGCAACATTTAGGTAATCCATTAAAATGGAATACAGATGCATTACTAGCATTTGAGACTATAGTCAAGTCAAGTCAAGTCACCTTTATCTATATAGCACTTTAAACAAAAAAGATTGTGTCAAAGCAACTGAACAACATTAATTAGGAAAACAGTGTGTCAATACTGCAAATGAAAGTTATAAAGGCAGTTCATCATTGAATTCAGTGATGTCATCATGCAGCTCAGTTCAGTTTAAATAGTATCTGTGCAATCATTTGCAATCAAGTCAACGATATCGCTGTAAATGAAATGTCCCCAACTAAGCAAGCCAGAGGCGACAGCGGCAAGGAACCAAAACTCCATCGATGACAGATTGGACAAAAAACCTTGGGAGAAACCAAGCTCAGTCGGGGGGCCAGTTCTCCTCTGACCAGACGAAACCAGCAGTTCAATTCCAGGCTGCAGCAAAGTCAGATTGTGTAGAAGAATCATTTGTTTCCTGTGGTCTTGTCCCAGTGGTCGTCTGAGACAAGGTCTTTACAGGGGATCTGTCTCTGGGGCTCTAGTTGTCCTGGTCTCCACTGTCTTTCAGGGCTGTAGAGGTCCTATCTAGGTGCTGATCCACCATCTGGGCTGGATACGTACTGGATCCGGGTGACTGCAGTGACCCTCTGACTTGGATACAGACTGGATCTGGTGGCTATGGTGACCTCGGAATAAGAGAGAAACAGACTAATATTAGCGTAGATGCCATTCCTCTTATGATGTAGCAAGTACATCAGGTGTTATGGGAAGTGTTTCTGGTTCCGGTTTACCTAATTAATGCAACCTAAAAATCATTTAACAGATTTGAATATTAGAAGTGTATTAGTGTGTTATGTGTAAGCTAGGTTAAAGAGATGGGTCTTTAATCTACATTTAAACTGCAAGAGTGTGTCTGCCTTCCAAACAATGTTAGGTAGGTTATTCCAGAGTTTAGATGCTAAATAGGAAAAGGATCTGCCACTCGCAGTTGACTTTGATATTCTAGGTATTATCAAATTGCCAGAGTTTTGAGAACGCAGCGGACGTGGATGACTATAATGTAACAAGAGCTCATTCAAATTCTGAGGTGCTAAGCCATTCAGGGCTTTATAAGTAATAAGCAAGATTTTAAAATCTATACGATGTTTGATAGGGAGCCAGTGCAGTGTTGACAGGACCGGGCTAATATGATCATACTTCTAGTTCTAGTAAGAACTCTAGCTGCTGCATTTTGGACTAACTGGAGTTTGTTTACTAAGCATGCAGAACAACCACCCAATAAAGCATTACAATAATCTAACCTTGAGGTTATGAACGCATGGATTAACATTTCTGCATTTGACATTGAGAGCATAGGCCATAATTTAGATATATTTTTGAGATGGAAAAATGCAGTTTTACAAATGCTATAAATACAAAAGAACTACAACCCCCTGCCTTGGGAAATCCTGAATACTCTAAACAATTTCATCTATATATCGCAAACAGAGCTGATGGTTATGCATCAGCTGTATTGATGCAAGAGACCTGTAGTGGAAAGAAAAAAGAGCCTACAGCTTACTACAGTACAAAGTTGGACAATGTAGCACAAGGTTATCCGCCATGTTACCAACAAGGCCTTGCAGCAGTATACTATGCATATGAGAAAGCATCTACTATAACCATGAGGTACCCAGTAACAATTTATACTCATCACAAAATTGTGGAGTTAATAGAACAAGGGAAATTTGTTCTGACACAGGCCCGAATTCTAGAATTTTCGTCGCTACTCACATATTCAGATGTAATAATTAAGCGATGCCATACGGTTAATCCAGCTGAATTAATTCCTTTGGCATTTGAAAGACAGCTCCATGATTGTGTGACTGATTCATTGGCATTTACTAGATTATGGCCAGATCTCGAGTCTAAACCAATCCCTGAAGCAGAAGTCACTTACTTCGTAGATGGTTCTAGCTTTAGAGATCATGTAGGAATTCATACAGGATATTCAGTAGTAAAGAAGAACAAGGAAGAATTTGCGCCTGTGATATCACAACATTGTGTACAGCCTTGCCAATATTTTCACTGATTCAGCATATGCACATGGTGTATGTCATTTGTTTGGAGCAGTATGGAAGCAGAGAGGTTTCAAAAAGAGTGATGGGACTCCCATACAACATGCTGAACAAATAGGTCAATTAATGTTTTATGTTACTTGTTTGGTTAATTATTGTGTCATTGAGGTTTAAATTGCAGCAGATTTGGAAGCTAAAAAAGCCTTAGGGTGTCAGGTAGCAGTACTAGCACCTGTAGTACTTATAGAACCTCAACCTCAATTGGATGATATTATTCGAATTCAACAAGCAGGCCCCTGTTAACATTATATGCGTCACCAAAGAGAGGCCAAAAAAGACACACAAGACATCTGGCGTACACATGAAGGACAAATTTTTGCGCCAACTTCACTTTTGAATATTCTCATTTTAGATGTGCATGGTTTTGACAGTTGCGTAAGGGGGGGGGGGAGGGGGGGGGGGTGATAAGGAAAATTAAACAGCAAGGATATTGGTCTCCTTATTTACATGCAATGGTAGATTAATTTTTGTCCACATGTGTAGTTTGTGCCAAAAACAATGTGAGAAAAGGAATAACACCAATAGGCCAAGAGTACCAGAAGGACCATTCAAATATTTAGGGAGCAGGAACAGTAATTAAATTTATAACAAGATAACTAATTCCTAGATTAGAAATACCATCAGAAATCAGTTCAGATAATGGATCGGCATTTATACAAAAAAAAAAAAACTGTAAAACAAGTACAATTGAGAATAAAGCAGAGACTAGGGAGTGTCTACCATCCACAATCACAAGGGATGGTAGAGAAATTAAATGGAACCCTCAAGGCCAAACTTGAAATATGTGAAAGTATTAAGCTAAACTGGATTGATGCTTTACCTGTTGCACTAATGAGCTATCGCATGCAAACTAACAGGAACACGCACTTAACACTGTGTGAAATGCTTATGGGTCGACCCATGCCTGTGCCATATTGTAGAGGTCCCTACAAAGGATAAAAGTTGCCTAAATATCATAGAAACATTGACTATGATGCCCAAGATGATGAAGAAATTAGTCAAGATGATGAGTTATGGGAGACAGCACAAAATAATGAGTGGTATAGATAGGCAACCTTTACTGTTAATACTCCTGCCTTCACTAAACCTTTAATAGTGTTTTTTTTATTCCTGCTTCAGCATCCGGACATAAAGGGTATTGTGGTTTTCTGGGCAGACGTGCATCTGGCTGTGCATCAATTGAACTCTTACTGGATTTGCTGATTTTATTAATCCTATATCTGTGTCATGTCGAGACCATAATTAAGTTGGTACCTGACGCTCCATTTCCTTAAATAACTCAGTCTCAGTTTTGTTCATTACTTCAGATGTTGTAGTCATCTGTGTCACTTTCATATGACCGATAACTACTTCCTGAGGAATTCCCGGCAAACTGGTTGCACACAAAATTGTGATGTAATTTTTGTCAGCTGAATGAAAAATCAATTGATGTTCTGTTGGTTTCCATTTGCTTTGTTCTGCCTTTTTCATCATTGGTCCTAAATCTTTTGCTTCCCAATTTTTTTCCTACATATACTGCAATATGCGGGACAGAATTAGTTACACTGATCCATTTTTTAACAAATTCACCATCTGGTATATTTAAAGCTGCTCCCTGTTTCCCTATTATGATGTACTGGGAGACTATCTCAATTTGCTGTCCTTTTGTTTCTTTCTGCCATTTTTGTTCAATTTTTTCATCCCTCTCTGGATCATATATCATTGTGCAATGAAATTCTGATTTTGGTAGCTGTGCTTCAGGAATCTGTGCTTCAATAAACTTTCCCCACTTATTGACTTTCTGTCTCACATCTTGTTCTATCTGTCCTATCCAATAGACATTTGATTTTGGCTCTGCAACTACCATTTGTGTTTCTGTTCCTATTGCGTCGATATATATTCCTTCTGGAGAACACCTAATTTGTAGCCCCAATTTACATTTGCATCTCTTCCTAACAAACTGATAGGAGTCTGATTTGATACCAGAATAGGCATAGTTATACTTTGATTTTTTGTTTTTTAGACACACTGGAGCTGTCATTGGAATTAATTGCATTTTTCCCGAGAATCCAATGGTCTTTGCAAATTTTCCAGACAAGGGGAGATTTGAGGCATATTTTAAATTTAAACAGGCATATCTAGCACCTGTGTCTAACATCATGGGTGTGGTTTTTCCTTCTATTTTAATTTGCATAATAGGCTCTTGGTCAGCTTTAGTTGTCAAAATTGGAAGCTGACTCTCCCCTTTAGGATTCTCTGGGCACCACTAATAGCCTGGATTTGGACCTCCCCAAGGGTATACTGGGCCCTGTACTGTACCTCAGTTAGGCTGTTCCCAGCTCTCCCTCCTTTCACCCTGAGGGTACTGTTGCCATGGATAAATGGCTAGCTTCACCTTGATTATACTTGATTAATAAAAATCTTCTACATAGCTCAACACTTCGTCTCTCCCTTTATTCTCTTTTACCTCTACACTCCAATGCCCGTATTCACAAAACATTTTAAGGCTAAAAGTAGCTCATAACTTGCCGATTTAGGAAAAAATCTTAAAAATAATGGGCGTGTCAGTCCTAAATTTAAGACTCCTACATTTTTGCTCTAAGAGTATTTCACCAAGCACTAAAACTAGCTCTTAAATCTGTGAAACATTAGGAGTAGTGAAGAGGACTCCTAAGTCACTAATACCAAGTCACAAACTGTCCTAAAATGGTTGTTGCCAGCAATCTGCCTCTGAACGTAAACATTTTAGAAAAGTTTGATGACAATGAGCTTTTAAAAAGGTTTCGCTTTAATCACAAGGGTATTATGACTGTTGTTTTCATTAACAAGTTGGGCAAAAAGTAACAGCTGTTCTTGCGTCCAGTTTAGTTTTCTTTTATGTTTACACGCCTTACTATCAGCCATGATTATTCTATTATTCTGTTAATTAAAAGGCTGTTTATATGCATATCTGCTATTTGTTTATGAGGAGCACACTACTTGTTTAACCTGTTAACCAAACCCCCCATTATGAGACTATCTTTATTTGAATGTGGATTTTTTTAAAAACCTTTATCTGAATATGGCAACATAATATTGTGCTCTACAATATTTCTATGTATAAATCTCTGACAGAGACCCCTCCCCTATCAGCCAATCACTTTGTGCATATTAAGTAAGTATGGTGACATCATCCATAGCAACGAGGGTGACCCCGCCCTTATTCTTACCTTAAGACTTCAATCTATTCCTTAGTAAAGTTTGTCTCAGCAGCTTTGTAAATAGGTTTTAAGAGAAAACTCTTAGGTAAAAACTTTTACCTCTATTTAGGAGAACTCTTAGTGTTAAGATAAAATGTTTTGTGAATACAGGCCCAGGTTATTAGTGACACCTAGTGGCAGAGCATTTTAACCTAGCAAAACATTTTAAGCCAACACAACAGTTTATTAATAAATAATTATTAAAAATGGGTTTTTGATGGCACCTATTTGAAAAATTGCTCTGACATTTTTGCAGATGTGTGCTCCAGGGTGTCCAGCTGTTCATCGCTCATGAACCTGCAGAGAATAGCCTTAACTCTGCCAGTTCTTCTGGAATTTGTTGCTGGCTCTGATGTCTCTATAGTGGTTAAACATGAGATATAATTTGTTTTGTATAATCTAACAGGCAATCTTTGGTTTTATTAATCTATAATTTGTTTGAGCGCAAATAGTTTTGACAGAAGGCAAAGTTTTATAGCTTTATATTTTTATATAACTTTAATGCTGTATCAGAGCGCTGCCTTTGTACTTTTGACTGAATTGGTTAATAATAATAATAATAATAATAATAGTATTTAATAGTAATAGTAACAATAACAGTATTTAATAACAGTATTTGGTATTGAGAAATGGTCTTTGTAAACAATCTTGTAAGATGCAACCAACAAATGCATTGACCAATGTTATCATGGAAAATCCCTTAACAATTGAAAGAATACTATGACAAATATATTGCTTTCCTCAGCAAACATTCAAACTGTTTTAATATGAATATGAGATAGGCCTGAAGAATGAATTCTGTATCAGATGCAGGTAATCACTCTTGGGTTCCTCTTTTAAACTGTCAAATTGAGATTCAAATCTGTTGCGGAAGGAAATTCACTCTGTGTTTGTCTCTTTTTTATTTACATATTTGTGCCATTGAACTGTTGTATAAATGCAATTTCACACTTGTAACCATGCAATATGACTGTATCAGCCATGCTACATCGCTACATGTGTGATATTGCATGTTATGTTATATGTTATGTTATGTTTAGCCATGTCTTGAATCCCCACTTTAAGTGGTTAAGTTGGGGAAACAATAACAGTCACTGGATTCAGGAAACAATAATCATTGAAATATGTTGTTAACACCAGCATTTGCAACCATGGTTGGCTAATTATGCTTTTGGGGGACACACACCAGACTAGCACAGTAAATAAGACTAATGTTCTTATCTAAACTACCGGTGTTACAGTTTAGGTATAGATGCATTACCTCTGAGATAATGCATTCTCTGCAATACTACATGCTCTGTTTGTAGCAATCATTAAATATGTAATTTACTCTAAACACAAGAAGAAGAAAAAACAACACAAAATATATTTTCTTCATTGCTAAGCAGGTTTATTCAAGTATAGTTTGCTATATTGTTTCTCAATATAACACCTTGAACAAAGAGAAAGACAGACAGTGTAGACATTATATTCCATTTATGGTCAATTTTAGTTATATCAATCCAAGAGAGTAGAAGAATTTAGTTTTGTATATACTGTTTTGAAAACACTTCCTCTATAACATTAAAACAACAAATGTATAAAGATTACGGAGATTTCTATTTTTCTCTGCATTCATTAATTTGAATTAATGCATAGACAATAAATGAATTAATTTGTACTGCCTGGGTTAGATTTAGTAGTTTTTCCAAATTCCTTATTCATAAGTGATATTTTTTATTTTAATTTCTTCAATATCATTGTTTTACATGTATATGTTTAAATACAACGAAGTGCTTTCAAAACATTTAAATTTCTTTATCATTCACACAAAGTATTTTGAAAGAAATGCAGGGTTTCACTCATCAGGGTTACTGAGCTTTCTTAAAGACCCATGGTGACCGCTGCAGAGTGTTGGAAGTCCAAAGATCTGCGCCTTCTACGTCTATATCCAACCTCGCATGACTGAAGATGACAGACAAGAAAAAACATTTATCATTAAAGGGGTCATATGATGTTGCTAAAAAGAACATTATTTTGTGTATTTGGTGTAATGAAATGTGTTTATGCGGATTAAGCAGAAATTATAATTAATACACATTATTTTCCACATACTGTACATTATTGTTTCCCCTCTATGCCCCGCCTTTCTGAAACGCATCGTTTTTTGCAAAGCTCATCGGCCAACTATCCAGTGCATTGTGATTGGCCGAATGTCTCAAGCATGTGACAGAAATGTTACGGCCTTTGTCATACTGTGATGCGTGTCCCGGTCAGAACACCGGTGAGACAAGACAAAGACAATAAAACCCATTACAAACGAGCCATTTATTGCATCCAGTGGGGACATAATTACGTATTATAATGACTTATACTCTTTTAACGCGCTGCGTTGCATTGCGCTGCGTTGCATTGCGCTGCGTAAACATAATACCATGTCGGCATTTGTGATCGGAGAAATGACAAACAACATGCTCTACTCTACACCATCGGTTCTCAATTCCAGTCCTCGCGCCCCCCAGCTCTGCATATTTTTTATGTCTCTCTTTGTTAACACATCTGATTCAGATAATCAGCTCGTTAAAAGTGAGCTCCGTGCATGAACATTTCTCCCCCGAGCAGGAGAAATCTTTTGAAGTTTACCTCATTTCGGAACATTCATTCACGGATTTGCGCTGCGCAACGTCTTCACACACGGACAAGTGTGACATCATATACCTCTGTAAATAAATACAATTTAAATTCACGTCTCACACACTTCAATGCATTTTAAATGGAACATGTACATTCGCTTCGAACTGGAATCATGGCGGAATATCCTGTGATGTCCACTTCGCAGGGCACTAACGTTCGAATAGAACAAACTTCTGAAGCCATAAGAGAAACATACAAAATGTGCAGAGCAGGGGGACGCGAGGACTGAAATTGAGAACCGCTGCTGTACACTGCTCAGAACTTGCCTTTGAATCATCAGTGGCAAATCCTTTACATATGTAAACGTACTTACAGACTGTGAGTCAGAAGCGCCGGCATTGTAGTCTTCTCTCACAGGATCCCAGGATCTAAATATTTGGGTTGAACTGTTCTGGAACAGTGTTGTAAATACAACTTAACCACTGATTTCTAGTTGTGTCTTCTTTTGGAAGGCCAAACAAAGCATTTTTGCTTTCACAACGAAACAGCGTCTCCACGACATGGTGCTGGCGGCAACAGCGAGAATCAGAGTTACGCCTTCTTTCTCTGCATGGGTGGTGTTATGCAAATCTTCCCACATCATGAGCTAGACATGGGGCCGTGTTTAAACGAGGTGTTTTAGGAGGGCGTGGAAAAGTCTTAACTTTTATAAAGTATATCTCTTTGGGTTTGAGACATTAGTCTTTGCAACTTTACAGATCTTATCTATTCATGAACCGCTTGTAATACTCCAAAGAGAAAGGAAAACTTTAAATCCCATCATATGACCCCTTTAAATACATGGTTTCTACAATGGAAATGCTATTGAATGTGTTTTCTTTAGAAAGACCTGTCATAAAAAGTTAATTATTTACTTGAAGGCTACTGTCAAAGCAATGAGTGGACCTCTCAAATTTTACTGTCCAAACATACCTGTGCACATCTTCCATTATTTACAAGGCAGAGATGAACTTGACAGTGCAGGAAGATGCGGTCAGAGTTTCCTGAGAAGGTGAACATCCTGAAGGAGAAATGGCTTGTTGTACCATTACCATTCTGAAGAACCTCCACTGTTCCATCTTCAGGATTGGGGCATCTAGGAAGTTTTAGAAAGGAAGGCAATAGAGGGCAAATTATTGCATGACATGATCAAGCATATGGTACAACAGTTTTCCTGTACTCACTTTCTGAATTATGACAAATTTAGTCAATTAAACACGAAAACATCAAGTCACTCACTCTCTAATGATTAGACTCCAACGAATATCATGGTCAATATCATTAACAGGTGTTGCCCAGCAGTTGTCCAGAACTGTTGCGATTTGACTTTCATCCACTCCTAACACCTCAACAGCCACATATATCTGCTGGTTCACTTGTATTTCCACCTCTCCTTCATATGGGCTAGTAAACTGTGCATCATGGTAGGGAACCATGTGGATCTCGTATCTGCCCTGGCCAGGAACCTCCTGACTTATCACACTGGGGGCAAAAATGTAAAAATATCAGCAACCATGACATACATAATTGGTAATGTGAAAGTTGATAGCTTATGTTGACAGCTCATGGCACATGCCTTAGTAACTTAGTAAACTCATTCTACCAACCTTTCACTTACCACTTAACATGTTCTAAAGGACAGATATGTTAACTATTGGAACTTGAACGTTGTCATTCCAAATGGTTAAAAACATGAAAGATTTACCAAAATCGCAGTAATGCTTTGTCTCAATCATTTCAATTAGAATACTATTCACAGTCTAAATACAACACACTTCAGTAGGTACTGAGTGGCCTTACCCGCCTTCAGCTCGGATACCCATGGGCATAGATAGTGTCTGGATCAGGGGATATGCACAAGAAAATGTAATATTCATCCATCTTGCTCTTGAAATGATGCTCTGATCATTGCTTCTCAAGTTTGACAGAATGGCATTTTGGTAGATGAAGTGAGTCCTGTTGCTCTATGAGGACATGAACAAATCTCAAGCTACAGGTCAACTTACTAATCGTACATATAAATACAGCTGTAGTGAAATGGAAGAATAATTACCGTCAGAGTGGTACCACATATGTGGTCTTCATTGTCAAAATTAAACAAAAGTCTGCCATCCTCAAGGGTCCCTCTGCAGCTTGGGTCATTTAGGTGAAGGGTCTCAGTAGAAAAACCAGATTCAAAGAGCTGGCAGCGGGACAGAGAAATGGAGCCAGTGCTACTGGCACAGGACTCCACAGCATCTGAGCAGAAAAAGATTTTAAAAATATAATTATTTTTTATTAAATATAATTATATGCACTTTATGGCATTTTTGCTTTTATATTTTATAGGACAATGGGGTGGTGGCTGGGACTTGAATTTGGACATCACTTGAACCATGCTATACATCGAAGTGCTGCCCATGGGGCTATCAGCTCTGAGATCTGATTAAAATATTGGGAATATTATTTTCTCAATACCTTACGACATGTGAAGACACATCTTCTCTGAGAGTGTTATAGCATGCTAATGGCATGCTGTATACTAATGTGCTAACAGAGAGCACGCTGAAACTCTTTCAGAAAAGTCTCATTTAAAGCACAACCTCTGCAGCCAATAAAAACAGTGCTTCTGTACAAATTCATTGAATTAAACAATGAATGTTAAGATAAAACCTTAGTCAGGATAGACCCCATATTATTCCATTTATAATTCAGGTGGCTGTTCAAAACCTGGCCATGCCACAGAGCACCACTCACATAGTTTAACTTTAAATTACATAATTTTTGTCCCAAATCATTGTTATTGTGCAAAATGACTTCCTCCCAGGCTGGAAGATTAAGTGTTTGCATTTAAATATTTGCATTTTTCAGTGCAATGTTTAGTTTTTTCTCTGTGGCTTTGATAAAGTCTGTATTTTTATATATACTATTTTCTGTTTTATTTTTGCTGTAGTTTATATTGAATTTGTTCACAATTGTTAAGGCTTGTACAAGTATGTCGTACTATTAGTGGAACTAATAAACTAGTGGAATTTTTTGGACAAATATCTTGTTGCACATTTAAGAGACAATTATTGTTCACCTTGTTACATTGCACTATTGCATATCGCATTTAACAAAAGTGAAGGGTGTAGAGCAGGGGTGTCTAATCCTTCTCCTTGCAGAGTTTAGCTCCAACATCCTTGTCTGTGAAGGTGTGTTTAATTAGGGTTGGAGATCAACTTTTCAGGACAGTGGCCCTCCAGGAGCAGGTTTGGGCACCCCTGGTGTAAAGCCCAAATAAAGGAAACTAATCACCATTATGGTGACTTCAAACTAACTATTATTTTCAATAAAACATTGTTAAAGCAACAAAATAACAATGCTAAAACATTTACTAGAGCTAAACCTCTACTAATTCACAATGAGAACTTTTCTACATGTATGATAGAAATTAAGGCAAACTAGTGTGTAATAACTGAGGATGTTAATGGTGTTTTTGGAAATGTTTGATCATCCTCTGGTGAGATCTTGAGAGATTTGTTTATTTATTTTCTTTCTTTCTTACAGTTGATTGCATTTAAGGCTAGGGATGGATATCGAAACCCGATATTAAACTGGCCATGGGGCTAACTTATGAAAGACTGTAGTATCAATAAGCTTGGACATTATCGGTTCTGCTTTTGGTGCTGGAGAAATAAAGATAATACTTTTAAACACTAAAAATGCCTGCATTTACAAATAAATGTTTTATATTTTTTGTTTGTATAATAGTGATTGGTTCATTCCTTGCTAAATATGCTTCTTTGCAAGACCTTTGTATGATGACAGATTGGTCCTCTCTGCATAGCTTTGTCAGGTTTTATAATCTTGAATTTGCAAATTAATAACAACAGTCTCTCGCGTGGCTATTGTACGACACCTGTATGTCACTGTAATCTCTTTACCTTGATTAAAATCATACTGCAAAGCTTTTGTTTCTACTATAATTCACTGATTGATCATTAATTTCTTTCTTTTACCACTCTGCGCAGCTCCTTGCCAAACACTTTGAAAACCAGTGACCTACAACTATTTGATTATGAATATTTGAGTTTTGCACTTTCTTGATATATAGGAAGAGACCAGAGATGCATGTAACATTTTTTTGCATTTAACATTTGTAACTCAGTGTTTGTTCAGTGTCAGTGTGTGTGCTATTTATCTTTTCATTTTTTTTAACATTCTTATTACACAATGATCAAAAGTTAAATATCTATGATCTTCTTCTATACATAGAGCTGTTAACTGAATAAAACTGTGTTTCTGTGTGATTAGTTAATTTGTAATATTGTTTTAACAAAATATTTTGAACAAATAATATTATGACTATATCTTTGACATGTTATATTTGACATGTTGATACCAATATGATTAATTAATTAATTAATTAAATAAAATTTCTAAGAATAATATGAGTAATTATAGCCATTCAACATTACATTTTAAAGCAAAAGCCTTCAATCCTCTTCCTAGAGACACCATTGTCCTGTAAAAAATTTATTTCCAACCTGATTCAACACGCTTGCTATTTTGAAACCAGGTGTGTTTTTGTCAGGGTTATGCTACAGTGCATAGTGGTGCTCATTGGTCTACTGGTTAAGTGGTTCTAAATTAGTTGACACCTATTTATGTTCTTGTTGATTACCCTGTTGGTGTATTTAAGATCTCAGTTTTCCTTGATTCCGGTATCATTTATGGTAAAGTGTAATTGACCTGTTAATTTTTCCCCTTAGTATTTCTCTTTCTCTATTATTTAAATGACTTTCTGCCTGCATTCTGAATTGTTTGTGTTATACTATACGTGGCAGACTACTGGACCTCCAAATCAGATTTATTTTTTTGGTTTTCTCTGCCACACCTATGGACCTGCCAGCCTCCAACTGCTCTGCCTTGAAAAGAAGGACCATTAACTGGTGGACTACACTCAAACTTTTTAGATCTGGTGTGCCTTACGAAATATCTTGACTGCTCTCTCTGCGTTTTTTTTTTTTTTTTTTACTACACCAGCCTCATTGAGTGGTCCAAGGCATGCCTCCTGGTGGAGAGTCCTTAGGAGGTTCCTCCCTCCCTCAACACCACAGTGGGCGTTCTTTCTGGCTGTACTCTGGCGGTCCATTTCAAACAGGATATGTCACCCTCTGAAGGCCTCTTCGGAGTGAAAACAATCATGGCCGCCATATTGAATGGTCGTTCCAACCGAAGTGCTCAAAACTGGCCATTTTAAAGGGCCCTTCGGTGTGAAGGATTTCGAAGGGTACAACTGGTGGACACTTCGGACTCCCATGATCTTTTGCGCAGATTCTTTGCATGATGACGCCGCCTTCGTGTGGGCATGTGATAATGGGCATTTCAAGAAACAGTTGTTTGGTTCCCTACACCCTTCAAAGCTCTCACTCCGGAGGGTAAACCCTTTGAAGGGATTAGGGCATAGGGATGAGCCCTTCCGAATGGAATGCAGGGTGGGTCCCCTTCTGGCTCTTCCTGCTCCTGGCTCCTCCCTCTGTCATTGCCACACTGGTCTCTCCACCCATTATTTTCCACGGTTTCCTGCTCTTCACAGACCCTAGGTCCTTCTCCAAAGCCCTCTCCCTCCCTTCTCAGTTTCTCTGTCTCGTATCGTTTCTGGTAAAGTGTAGTTGCTCTATTCGTTTTTCTCCTATGTATTTCTCTACACGTGACAGTTTGATTAGGGTCGGAGCTAAACTAAGCAAGACATTTGGTCTCTAGATTGAAGACTTCTGTATCAAAACCATCATTTTACACATTTAAGAAGAAAATCGCAGTTATCAAACTACTGGTTTTGTTTATTATTTTTTAATCACTGTACCTACACTAACACCTTTGTGGTTTAATCTTTGCGTCAAGAATAAGTCAGTCCACAGTCAGACAGAGAATGACATGTGTTGGTGTCCTAAAAGTGGGTCTGATGAGTGCAGTTGAGCACAGAGTACATATTGACCCTTCTCGGTTGGAAGAGGGGTGCTTTTCAGAGCTAGATTCATTAACCATGTTAATTATTCTTAACGCTTTGAACAGTCCATATTAATCGCACAACATGACGTAATATTTTTCCCATTAATGGATTCACAGTTTTGAGAGAATGAGACAAGAGCACATAGCTGTGTAGACTCTGAAAGTTTAATGTAAGCGTATGAAAGCTTTTTAGATGTATATACAATATGAATGCACAACAGGTGTGAAAGCGCTTACCAAAGAATTCAAGATTTGGTCTTTGTCCATCCAGGCAAACGCAGCCTAAGACACCACTTCTCTCCTGACAAGCCTCATGTTCAGTGCAAGTGTCACAAGCTAAAACAGAAAAGAAGACATTTGCAAAAAAAAAACCCCCAAAAAAACATGAAAGCATGCATTGATTTTGATCTTGACCTAACCATATGTGTTAAAGTATACTAGTACATCAAAATGGCTAAAGACTGTAGCCATTGTATTTACACAATGAAAGCAATATGCTAAAACAGAGAAAACAGTTTAAAGCTTACAGTTTGCTGAACCATCAACACGGAAAGACCAGCGACCATTCACATTGATATTACTGCTGTATGAGAGTTCTGGGGCACTGGCTGCTGGAATTGTGAAAGAATTGACAGAGTCCACTGTGTCATAACCAGCCTGTAACAGTAAAGAGAAGTATTTAAAACCTCAGTTACATCCTATTACAAATAAAACCATCTCTTGCATACAATTATGGAATGAACTGGGCATTAATAATTCCTTGTCATTCATTTCTACTATATGTAAACGGTGTAAAGATCTTTATTCCACTCACCAGCCAAACTTGACCTGTTTGTGCAATGTCACCATAGTTGTTCAGGATGAAAGAGTGGTCATAATTTGAGACTAAAACCACTTGGAAAGTGACCACCTTCAGACAACAACAAAAAACATTTCAACAACAAAAATTTCAGAACAGAAAGCACACATATAGCATTCATCAAATATCAAAGATTAGGTCTTACCCCTTCACCACTGTAGTATGGCACACTGTCCCAGGTAGCCACAAAGGCTGATGTAGCAGTAAAAGGCACGTTAGGGAAATATTGGTTAACAGCTTGAGTGACTTGTGCCAGTACAGCGCTACTTGTATCCTCTCTGTAGGAGATAGTTCCACCATGGCCATTGTTAAGGTCGGTCCACAGAGGAGCAATGATGTCTAATCCAGAGTTCAGATAAGGAATGTAGGCAGACAGTGGTAGAGTAAAAGTCAGGTGACCGTTGTTGTTCACCTAAAATTCAGATGAAATTGCTGTGAAATTATCTTCTACCTCTCAAAAGTATTATTCAGTTTGCAAACAGGTTTAAAACCATTAAGTTGTACACTTGAACATGAGAAAAAACTAAACACAAGAAAACTGAAAATCAGAAAACTGAAGAAAAATAATGACAATGATAAGTAAGTGATGGAAAAGGAAAGGACATGATGTGTGGCCAAGTATGGTGACCCATACTCGGAATTTGTGCTCTACATTTCACCCATTCAAGTGGAAACACACAGCAGTGAGTAGTGAACACACACCGTGAAAACACACAGAGCAGAGGGCAGCCATTTTTGCTGCAGCACCCAGGGAGCAGTTGGGGGTTCGGTGCCTTGCTCAAGGATCTCACATCAGTCGTGGTATTGAGGGTGCAAGAGAGTGCTTGTCATTCACTCCTCCCACCTACAATCCCTGCTAGTATCGAGAGTCGAACTTGCGACCTTTGGGTTACAAGTCTGACTCTCTTTTTTTATTTTATATTTATTAAAACATTACTTTACAATATGTGCACAGAATGACAACAACAACTTTTAAAAGTCTTCTAGCAGTAAGACTTCAAAACCAGTCCATGTTTTGACAATATAATAATTACTTTTCAAAATACATTGCTCAAACATTTCAATTTTGCCATTCATATTAAAATAATCATATAAAGCTTTCACTTCATCAATCAGATTCTATTTGTACATTGGCTTATTGGAAGTGAATTTTTCTTCTGTTTCATTAAGTTCCTGCTTTTCCATATTACATATCTTGCTAGTGTTACCATTAAATTAAGAGCATACTTATTTTTTGACTTTCAATTAAAAGCAAATAAAAACAAAGTTTCTAACCATTATGCCACAACTGCCCGCAATAAAATGACTGATGTAATAAAAAAGAAAATACTATCTTCAACCAAACAGAAATAGTACAACGCTTACATAGATCTGATTGTATGCGCGTCCAAAGTATTTGAAAGGCTGCTGCAAGTAAATGGCTTCAGAGCTTCCATCATCTGAAATGGGATTTACCACGTCTCCATCCCCAAACGGCAGGAAATTAGCCGGCACTAGTAAAAGTAGAAGCATCAATAAACTGATTAGATTTTCCAAAGGAACATATGTTCTTAAAAGACAAAAGTTAAATTTTTTAGTTTTATGTTGCAGACAAACAGGCAAATCTTTGGCTTACAGTTTAGTGAACCATCAACACGGAAAGACCAGCGACCATTCACATTGATATTACTGCTGTATGAGAGTTCTGGGGCACTGGCTGCCGGAATTGTGAAAGAATTGACAGAGTCCACTGTGTCATAACCAGACTGTAAAAGAAGAAAAGAGCATGTTAAAACCTCAATCAAATTCTATGTCCAGTAAATCCATCTCTTGCTTATAATTAAGGTATGAATTGGGGCATAAGTAAGTCCTTCTTATTCTTTTCTGCTAATTGTAAATTGTGTATGAATTTTTCACTCCACTCACCAGCCAACTTGTCCTGTTTCTGCAATATCACCATAGTTGATCAGGATGAAAGAGCGTTCACCATTGGAGACTAAAACCACTTGGAAAGTAACCACCTTCAAAAAAGCAACAATTCCAAAAAAAAAAAAGTTTGACAAATTTTACAACTGAAAAAGCGCAGAGAGCATTAAAAAAAAATCAAACATTAGTTCTTACCCCTCCACCAGTGATGTACGGCACACTGTCCCAGGTAGCCACAAAGGCTGATGTAGCGGTAAAAGGCACGTTAGGGAAATATTGGTTAACAGCTTGAGTGACTTGTGCCAGTACACCGCTACTTGTATCCTCTCTGTAGGAGATAGTTCCACCGTTGACATTGAAAAGGTCGGTCCACAGAGGAGCAATGATGTCTATTCCAGCGTTCAGATAAGGAACGTAGGCAGACAGTGGTTGAGTAAAAGTCAGGTGACCGTTGTTGTTCACCTAAAATTCAGATCAAATTGCTGTAGAATTATGCTCTACCACTGAAAAGAATCATTCATTTTACAAAGACGATGAAAAGCATCAAGTTGTAAACTTAAAAATGATTAAAATCTATTTACTGGAATAAAATATGTCATTAATTCATGTAATAATAAGAAAAATATCCTCAACCAAAAAGTTATAGTCCAATGCTTACATAGATCTGATTGTATGTGCGTCCAAAGTATTTGAAAGGCTGCTGCAAGTAAATGGCTTCAGAGCTTCCATCATCTGAAATGGGATTTACCACGTCTCCATCCCCAAATGGCAGGAAATTAGCCGGCACTAGTAAAAGTAGAAGCATCAATAAACTGATTAGATTTTCCAAAGGAACATATGTTCTTAAAAGACAAAAGTTAAATTTTTTAGTTTTATGTTGCAGACAAACAGGAAAATCTTTGGCTTACAGTTTAGTGAACCATCAACACGGAAAGACCAGCGACCATTCACATTGATATTACTGCTGTATGAGAGTTCTGGGGCACTGGCTGCTGGAATTGTGAAAGAATTGACAGAGTCCACTGTGTTATAACCAAACTTTGCTTTAATTACTGTGTGTTCTTACCCTGGTAAATACGTGTGAAGTGGCGTTTTGTTTTTGCGTTTGCCTATCGCGCGGGACTGGACAGTTTCGGTCTGCTAAAATAGGGAGGCCGTGACTATAGCCAGTAAGCCGGTAAGCACTACTTAAGAGCTGTTTTGTAAGCGCTTGTCAGAAGAAACAGTCGAGCGACAGATAAGGACAGCAGTTTGTAAGTGTTTTTTTGCCTCGTTTTCGTTTTCCTCATTAGACTACTGCTTGATCATCGTGCTCGGGAAACTTTGCTTTAATTACTGTGTGTCTTACCCTTGTAAATACGTGTGAAGTGGCGTTTGGTTTTGCATTTGCCTATCGCGGGACTGGACAGTTTCGGTCTGCTAAATCGGGAGGCGTGACTAGCTGACTTCAATCACAGGTAATCAGGCAAATATATCAGTGGTAGGTGTCACCGCGGCAGCCCTCGTCCTGTGAAGCCTCCTCGTGTGAAGACCGACGAGTGTAAAGACCATCGACTCTACCTGCGCGACTCCCCCGAGCAAGGACACCGACAGGGCACTTGAGTATTGCTTTTCTCCCCTTCAATTTTTGTACAGCTCATCCTCAAATACTTATTTTGGTCACTCACTCAGAGAGCACGCTATGTACGTCGAAGGAAGGCCTGCCCGACAAATCTAAGGCCTGTCCCTCTGACCTCTACTACAACGCTCTCTATTCCAGTTGGTCTCTGGAACTGCCAGTCCGCTGTTAACAAAGCAGACTTCATTTCTTCTATTGCTACTCATTCCGGTCTCAGCCTCATGCCACTGACTGAGACTTGGATCAAACCTGAGGACACTGCCACTCCCGCAGCCTTCTCCACTAATTTCACTTGTTCCCACACCCCTCGTACGACTGGGAGGGGTGGAGGTACTGGTCTCCTTATATCGAAAGATTGGAAATTTGATCTTCAACCACCACCTACAGGTAACGGTTCATTTGAATCACATGCTGTTACTGTAACCCACCCTGTTAAAGTCCACTTTGTGGTCATTTATCGTCCCCCAGGTCAATTGGGAAACTTCTTGGAGGAGTTGGACGTGCTGCTATCAAACTAGTCCTGAAGATGGTACTCCTCTGGTACTGCTTGGTGACTTCAACATCCACCTAGATAAACCCCAGGCTGCTGACTTCAACACTCTGCTCGCCTCATTTGATCTCAAGCTAGTGTCTGCTACAGCGACTCACAAATCAGGCAACCAACTGGACCTCATCTACACGCGCTGTTGCTCAGTGGACAACACTTTAGTTACTCCACTGCACACCTCAGACCACTTCCTCATTACTGCTAACCTAGCACTTACTCCTGAAGTGGGACACGCTCCAACGCGGGTCACCTTTCGACGGAACCTACGCTCACTCTCTCCATCTCGCCTATCCTCTGTGGTTTCATCCTCACTTCTTCACTCTCGCAGTTTTTCAGCTCTGGACACGAACAGTGCTACGGACACTTTTTGTTCCACTCTAAACTCTTGCTTGGACAACTTTTGCCCACTGTCGTCTAGACCAGCACGCACCACCCCATCTGCCCCTGGCTGTCCGATGTACTCCGTGAACATCGCTCTAAACTCAGGGCTGCAGAGAGGAAATGGCATAAATCAAGAAACACTACCGACCTCAGTGTGTATCAGTCTCTCCTCTCTTCCTTCTCTGCAAACGTCTTCACTGCTAAAACATCATATTACCACGCCAAGATTAACAACTGTTGTGACGCTCGGACACTCTTCAAAACCTTCTCTTCTCTTCTTAATCCACCTCCTCCTCCTCCTCCATCGACTCTTACAGCTGACGACTTTGCAGTTTTCTTCTCAAATAAGACAAGAACCATCAGTGACCAATTCTCCACACCGCAGACTGAGGATAACTTCACAACGACTAATGCTTACTCTTTCTCCTCCTTCTCTCCACTCTCAGAGACGGACGTTTCCAAACTTATCCTGTCCAGTCATCTCCCTACTACTTGCCCACTGGATCCGATCGCCCCCACTCACCTCCTTCAAGCGATTTCTTCTTCAGTCATACCTTCACTTACTCACATTATCAACTCCTCTCTTCACTCTCTGGAACATTTCCCTCAGCATTTAAGCAGGCTCGGGTAAGCCCACTGCTGAAGAAACCATCTATAAAATCCAGCACTTCTAGAAAACTACAGACCGGTATCCCTTCTTCCATTCATTGCAAAGACACTTGAACGAGCTGTGTTCAACCAGCTCTCTATGTTTCTTGTTCAGAACAACCTCCTGGACAGCAACCAATCTGGGGCTTCAAAAGTGGCCACTCAACTGAGACTGCCCTGCTCTCGCGGTTACTGAAGCCTGCAAACTGGCAAGAGCAGCTTCAAAATCCTCAGTACTCATTTTGCTGGACCTGTCTGCTGCTTTTGACAACGAACCCTTAATCACCAGATTTTCCTGTCCACCCTCAGAAAGATTGGCATCTCTGGAACCGCACTCCAGTGGCTTAACTCCTACCTTTCTGATTAGATCCTTCATGGTGTCTTGGAGGGGTGAAGTTTCTAAGTCACTATAAATTTATAGTGGGTTTCATCATTGGTATGTGTTTTGAAGGCTTATTTTTTCCATCTACATGACGTCATTAGGATCTGTTCATTAAGAAGCATGGCTTTTCCTATCACTGCTACGCTGATGACACTCAAATCTACTTCTCATTCCAACCAGATGACCCGACGGTAGTTGCGCGCATTTCAGCCTGTCTGAGTGACATTTCTAGCTGGATGAATGACCATCACCTTCAGCTCAACCTTACTAAGACTGAACTGCTGGTGGTTCCAGCTAACCCATCGTTTCATCATAGCTTCTCTATACAGCTGGGTTCATCAACCATAGCTCCTTCCAGGACAGCCAGAAACTAAGGAGTTGTGATGGATCATCAGTTAAGCTTCACCGACCATATTGCTACAACGACCCGGTCCTGCAGATTTGCCTTATACAACATTAGGGAGATTAGACCCTTCCTGTCAGAGCAAGCCACCCAACTTCTTGTCCAAGCTCTTGTTCTCTCCAGACTGGACTATTGCAATGCTCTCCTGGCGGGCATTCCTGCATGTACTATCAAGCCTCTACAACTGATCCAGAATGCAGCAGCGAGGGTTGTCTTCAATGAGCCAAAAACAGCTCATGTTACTCCTCTCCTCATCAGGTTACACTGGCTACCAGTAGCCGCTCGCATCAAATTCAAGGTACTGATGCTTGCCTACAAAACGACCACTGGCACGGCGCCAACTTACCTAAAATCACTAGTTCAATCTTATGCACCCTCCAGAAGTTTGCGCTCTGCAAGTGAACGGACGCCTTGTAGTGCCATCCCAAAGAGGTTCAAAATCACTCTCTCCACGGACTTTTTTCCTGGACTGCTCCCAGCTGGTGGAATGACCTCCCGATCTCAATTCGAACAGCTGAGTCTTTACTCATTTTCAAAAAACATCTAAAGACTCATCTCTTTTTGCCTGCACTTAACCAACTAATACTAGTACTTACCTTTTTCTTTTTCTTGTCTATCATTTTAAAAAAAAAAAAAAAAAAAAAAACCTGGCTATGTTGTTTCTGTACTAGACTAACTGAGACTTGTCATAGCACTTGTATACCGTTGTTGTTCTCTCGTTGCTCTGATTGTTTCTACTGTTCTCATTTGTAAGTCGCTTTGGATAAAAGCGTCTGCTAAATGATTAAATGTAAATGTAAAATGTAAGTAAAAACCATCTCTTGCTTATAATTAAGGTATGAATTAGGGCATAAGTAAGTCCTTCTTATTCTTTTCTGCTAATTGTAAATTGTGTATGAATTTTCACACCACTCACCAGCCAAGACTGTCCTGTTTCTGCAATATCACCATAGTTGATCAGGATGAAAGAGCGTTCACCATTGGAGACTAAAACCACTTGGAAAGTAACCACCTTCAAAAAAGCAACAATTCCAAAAAAAAAAAAAAAGTTTGACAAATTTTACAACTGAAAAAGCGCAGAGAGCATTAAAAAAAATCAAACATTAGTTCTTACCCCTCCACCATTGATGTACGGCACACTGTCCCAGGTAGCCACAAAGGCTGATGTAGCGGTAAAAAGGCACGTTAGGGAAATATTGGTTAACAGCTTGAGTGACTTTGTGCCAGTACAGCGCTACTTGTATCCTCTCTGTAGGAGATAGTTCCACCGTTGAAATTGAAAAGGTCGGTCCACAGAGGTGCAATGATGTCTATTCCAGCGTTCAGATAAGGAACGTAGGCAGACAGTGGTTGAGTAAAAAGTCAGGTGACCGTTGTTGTTCACCTAAAATTCAGATCAAATTGCTGTAGAATTATGCTCTACCACTGAAAAGAATCATTACATTTTTACTAAGCATCAAGTTGAAAAGCATAAAAAAAGTTGTAAACTTAAACATGATTAAAATCTATTTACTGAAGTAAAATATGTCATTAATTCATGTAATAATAAGAAAAATATCCTCAACCAAAAAGTTATAGTCCAATGCTTACGTAGATCTGATTGTATGTGCGTCCAAAGTATTTGAAAGGCTGCTGCAGGTAAATGGCTCCAGAGCTTCCATCATCTGAAATGGGATTTACCACGTCTCCATCCCCAAACGGCAGGAAATTAGCAGGTACTAGTAAAAGTAAAAGCATCAATAAATTGATTAGATTTTCCAAAGGAACATAAGTTCTTAAAAGACAAAAGTTATTTTTTTTTTAGTTTTATGTTGCAGACAAACAGGCAAATCTTTGGCTTACAGTTTAGTGAACCATCAACACGGAAAGACCAGCGACCATTCACATTGATATTACTGCTGGATGAGAGTTCTGGGGCACTGGCTGCTGGAATTGTGAAAGAATTGACAGAGTCCACTGTGTTATAACCAGCCTGTAAAAGTAAAAAAAGAGAATGTTAAACCTAAAAATCTGGAATGAATTGGGCATAAGTAATTTCTTGTCATTCATTTCTGCTATTTGTAAATTGTGTATGGATCTTCACTCCACTCACCAGCCAAACTTGACCTGTTTGTGCAATGTCACCATAGTTGATCAGGATGAAAGAGCGGTCACCATTGGAGGCTAAAACCACTTGGAAAGTAACCACCTTCAAAAAAAAACAATTAAAAAATAAATAAATAAAAACAAATCCAAAAAAATAAAATAATAAAATTGACACATTTTAGAACCAAAAACACACAGAGAGCATTCCACAAAAATCAGAGATTAGTTCTTACCCCTCCACCAGTGATGTACGGCACACTGTCCCAGGTAGCCACAAAGGCTGATGTAGGCGGTAAAAGGGACGTTAGGGAAATATTGGTTAACAGCTTGAGTGACTTGTGCCAGTACAGCGCTACTTGTATCCTCTCTGTAGGAGATAGTTCCACCATGGCCATTGTTAAGGTCGGTCCACAGAGGAGCAATGATGTCTATTCCAGCGTTCAGATAAGGAACGTAGGCAGACAGTGGTTGAGTTGAGTAAAAGTCAGTGTGACCGTTGTTGTTCACCTAAAATCCAGATCAAATTGCTGTAGAATTATGCTCTAAACCACGGAAAAGAATCATTCATTTTACAAAGATGATGAAAAGCATCAAGTTGTAAACTTAAACATGATTAAAATCTATTTACTGAAGTAAAAATATGTCATTAATTCATGTAATAATAAGAGTAATAATCTCAACCAAAAAGTTATAGTCCAACGCTTACGTAGATCTGATTTGTAGGTGCGTCCAAAGTATTTGAAAGGCTGCTGCAAGTAAATGGCTTCAGAGCTTCCATCATCTGAAGGGGATTTACCACGTCTCCATCCCCAAATGGCATGAAATTAGCGGCACTAGTTAAAGTAGAAGCATCAATAAACTGATTAGATTTTCCAAAGGAGCATAAGTTCTTAAAAGACAAAAGTTAATTTTTTTAAGTTTTATGTTGAAGAGAAACAGGCAACTCTTTGGCTTACAGTTTAGTGAACCATCAACACGGAAAGACCAGCGACCATTCACATTGATATTACTGCTGGATGAGAGTTCTGGGGTACTGGCTGCTGGAATTGTGAAAGAATTGACAGAGTCCACTGTGTTATAACCAGCCTGTAAAGGTAAAAAAGAAGCATGTTAAACCTAAAAATCTGGAATGAATTGGGCATAAGTAATTTCTTGTCATTCATTTCTGCTATTTGTAAATTGTGTATGGATCTTCACTCCACTCACCAGCCAAACTTGACCTGTTTGTGCAATGTCACCATAGTTGATCAGGATGAAAGAGCGGTCACCATTGGAGACTAAAACCACTTGGAAAGTAACCACCTTCAAAAAAAAAACAATTAAAAAATAAATAAATAAAAACAAATCCAAAAAAAATAAATAATAAAATTGACACATTTTAGAACCAAAAAACACACAGAGAGCATTCCCACAAAAATCAGAGATTAGTTCTTACCCCTCCACCAGTGATGTACGGCACACTGTCCCAGGTAGCCACAAAGGCTGATGTAGCGGTAAAAGGGACGTTAGGGAAATATTGGTTAACAGCTTGAGTGACTTGTGCCAGTACAGCGCTACTTGTATCCTCTCTGTAGGAGATAGTTCCACCGTTGAAATTGTTAAGGTCGGTCCACAGAGGAGCAATGATGTCTATTCCAGCGTTCAGATAAGGAACGTAGGCAGACAGTGGTTGAGTAAAAGTCAGGTGACCGTTGTTGTTCACCTAAAATCCAGATCAAATTGCTGTAGAATTATGCTCTACCACTGAAAAGAATCATTCATTTTACAAAGATGATGAAAAGCATCAAGTTGTAAACTTAAACATGATTAAAATCTATTTACTGAAGTAAAATATGTCATTAATTCATGTAATAATACGAAAAATATCCTCAACCAAAAAGTTATAGTCCCAACGCTTACATAGATCTGATTGTATGTGCGTCCAAAGTATTTGAAAGGCTGCTGCAAGTAAATGGCTCCAGAGCTTCCATCATCTGAAATGGGATTTACCACGTCTCCATCCCCAAATGGCAGGAAATTAGCCGGCACTAGTAAAAGTAGAAGCATCAATAAATTGATTAGATTTTCCAAAGGAGCATAAGTTCTTAAAAGACAAAAGTTAAATTTTTTTTTAGTTTTATGTTGCAGACAAACAGGCAAATCTTTGGCTTACAGTTTAGTGAACCATCAACACGGAAAGACCAGCGACCATTCACATTGATATTACTGCTGTATGAGAGTTCTGGGGCACTGGCTGCTGGAATTGTGAAAGAATTGACAGAGTCCACTGTGTTATAACCAGCCTGTAAAGGTAAAAAAGAGAATGTAAAACCTAAAAATCTGGAATGAATTGGGCATAAGTAATTCCTTGTCATTCATTTCTGCTATATGTAAACTGTGTAAGGATCTTCACTCCACTCACCAGCCAAACTTGACCTGTTTGTGCAATGTCACCATAGTTGATCAGGATGAAAGAGCGGTCACCATTGGAGACTAAAACAACTTGGAAAGTAACCTCCTTCAAAAAACAACAATTTAAAAAGTTGATCAGGATGAAAGAATCCAAAAAAAAAAATAAAATAATAAAATTGACACATTTTAGAACCAAAAACACACAGAGAGCATTCCACAAAAATCAGAGATTAGTTCTTACCCCCCTCCACCAGTGATGTACGGCACACTGTCCCAGGTAGCCACAAAGGCTGATGTAGCGGTAAAAGGGACGTTAGGGAAATATTGTTAACAGCTTGAGTGACTTGTGCCAGTACAGCGCTACTTGTATCCTCTCTGTAGGAGATAGTTCCACCATGGCCATTGTTAAGGTCGGTCCACAGAGGAGCAATGATGTCTAATCCAGAGTTCGGATAAGGAACGTAGGCAGACAGTGCTTGAGTAAAAGTCAGGTGACCGTTGTTGTTTCACCTAAAATCCAGATCAAATTGCTGTAGAATTATGCTCTACCACTGAAAAGAATCATTCATTTTACAAAGATGATGAAAAGCATCAAGTTGTAAACTTAAACATGATTAAAATCTATTTACTGAAGTAAAATATGTCATTAATTCATGTAATAATAAGAAAAAATATCCTCAACCAAAAAGTTATAGTCCAATGCTTACATAGATCTGATTGTATGTGCGTCCAAAGTATTTGAAAGGCTGCTGCAAGTAAATGGCTCCAGAGCTTCCATCATCTGAAATGGGATTTACCACGTCTCCATCCCCAAATGGCAGGAAATTAGCCGGCACTAGTTAAAGTAGAAGCATCAATAAACTGATTAGATTTTCCAAAGGAGCATAAGTTCTTAAAAGACAAAAGTTAATTTTTTTAGTTTTATGTTGAAGAGAAACAGGCAACTCTTTGGCTTACAGTTTAGTGAACCATCAACACGGAAAGACCAGCGACCATTCACATTGATATTACTGCTGGATGAGAGTTCTGGGGCACTGGCTGGTGGAATTGTTAAAGAATTGACAGAGTCCACTGTGTCATAACCAGCCTGTAAAGGTAAAAAAAGAGCATGTTAAACCTAAAAAATCTGGAATGAATTGGGCATAAGTAATTCCTTGTCATTCATTTCTGCTATATGTAAACTGTGTAAGGATCTTCACTCCACTCACCAGCCAAACTTGACCTGTTTGTGCAATGTCACCATAGTTGATCAGGATGAAAGAGCGGTCACCATTGGAGACTAAAACCACTTGGAAAGTAACCACCTTCAAAAAACAACAATTAAAAAATAAATAAATAAAAACAAATCCAAAAAAAATAAAATAATAAAATTGACAAATTTTAGAACCGAGAACACACAGAGAGCATTCATCAAAAATCAGAGATTAGTTCTTACCCCTCCACCACTGTAGTAAGGTACACTCTCCCAAGTAGCCACAAAGGCTGATGTAGCGGTTAAAAGGGACGTTAGGGAAATATTGGTTAACAGCTTGAGTGACTTGTGCCAGTACAGCGCTACTTGTATCCTCTCTGTAGGAGATAGTTCCACCGTTGAAATTGTTAAGGTCGGTCCACAGAGGAGCAATGATGTCTATTCCAGCGTTCAGATAAGGAACGTAGGCAGACAGTGGTTGAGTAAAAGTCAGGTGACCGTTGTTGTTCACCTAAAATCCAGATCAAATTGCTGTAGAATTATGCTCTACCACTGAAAAGAATCATTCATTTTACAAAGATGATGAAAAGCATCAAGTTGTAAACTTAAACATGATTAAAATCTATTTACTGAAGTAAAATATGTCATTAATTCATGTAATAATAAGAAAAATATCCTCAACCAAAAAGTTATAGTCCAACGCTTACGTAGATCTGATTGTATGTGCGTCCAAAGTATTTGAAAGGCTGCTGCAAGTAAATGGCTTCAGAGCTTCCAATCATCTGAAATGGGATTTACCACGTCTCCATCCCCAAATGGCAGGAAATTAGCCGGCACTAGTAAAAGTAGAAGCATCAATAAACTGATTAGATTTTCCAAAGGAGCATAAGTTCTTAAAAGACAAAAGTTAAATTTTTTAGTTTTATGTTGCAGACAAAACAGGCAAATCTTTGGCTTACAGTTTAGTGAACCATCAACACGGAAAGACCAGCGACCATTCACATTGATATTACTGCTGGATGAGAGTTCTGGGGCACTGGCTGCTGGAATTGTAAAAGAATTGACAGAGTCCACTGTGTCATAACCAGCCTGTAAAGGTAAAAAAAGAGCATGTTAAACCTAAAAATCTGGAATGAATTGGGCATAAGTAATTTCTTGTCATTCATTTCTGCTATTTGTAAATTGTGTATGGATCTTCACTCCACTCACCAGCCAAACTTGACCTGTTTGTGCAATGTCACCATAGTTGATCAGGATGAAAGAGCGGTCACCATTGGAGACTAAAACCACTTGGAAAGTAACCACCTTCAAAAAACAACAATTAAAAAATAAATAAATAAAAACAAATCCAAAAAAAATAAAATAATAAAATTGACACATTTTAGAACCAAAAACACACAGAGAGCATTCCACAAAAATCAGAGATTAGTTCTTACCCCTCCACCAGTGATGTACGGCACACTGTCCCAGGTAGCCACAAAGGCTGATGTAGCGGTAAAAGGGACGTTAGGGAAATATTGGTTAACAGCTTGAGTGACTTGTGCCAGTACAGCGCTACTTGTATCCTCTCTGTAGGAGATAGTTCCACCGTTGAAATTGTTAAGGTCGGTCCACAGAGGAGCAATGATGTCTATTCCAGCGTTCGGATAAGAAACGTAGGCAGACAGTGGTTGAGTAAAAGTCAGGTGACCGTTGTTGTTCACCTAAAATCCAAATCAAATTGCTGTAGAATTATGCTCTACCACTGAAAAGAATCATTCATTTTACAAAGATGATGAAAAGCATCAAGTTGTAAACTTAAACATGATTAAAATCTATTTATTGAAGTAAAATATGTCATTAATTCATGTAATAATAACGAAATAATTCCTCAACCAAAAAGTTATAGTCCAACGCTTACGTAGATCTGATTGTATGTGCGTCCAAAGTATTTGAAAGGCTGCTGCAAGTAAATGGCTTCAGAGCTTCCATCATCTGAAATGGGATTTACCACGTCTCCATCCCCAAATGGCAGGAAATTAGCCGGCACTAGTAAAAGTAGAAGCATCAATAAACTGATTAGATTTTCCAAAGGAGCATAAGTTCTTAAAAGACAAAAGTTAAATTTTTTAGTTTTATGTTGCAGACAAACAGGCAACTTTGGCTTACAGTTTTGTGAACCATCAACACGGAAAGACCAGCGACCATTCACATTGATATTACTGCTGTATGAGAGTTCTGGGGCACTGGCTGCTGGAATTGTGAAAGAATTGACAGAGTCCACTGTGTCATAACCAGCCTGTAAAAGAAAAGAAGAGCATGTTAAACCTAAAAATCTGGAATGAATTGGGCACAAGTAATTTCTTGTCATTCATTTCTGCTATTTGTAAATTGTGTATGGATCTTCACTCCACTCACCAGCCAAACTTGACCTGTTTGTGCAATGTCACCATAGTTGATCAGGATGAAAGAGCGGTCACCATTGGAGACTAAAACCACTTGGAAAGTAACCACCTTCAAAAAAAAAACAATTAAAAAATAAATAAATAAAAACAAATCCAAAAAAAATAAAATAATAAAATTGACACATTTTAGAACCAAAAACACACAGAGAGCATTCCACAAAAATCAGAGATTAGTTCTTACCCCTCCACCAGTGATGTACGGCACACTGTCCCAGGTAGCCACAAAGGCTGATGTAGCGGGTAAAGGGACGTTAGGGAAATATTGGTTAACAGCTTGAGTGACTTGTGCCAGTACAGCGCTACTTGTATCCTCTCTGTAGGAGATAGTTCCACCGTTGAAATTGTTAAGGTCGGTCCACAGAGGAGCAATGATGTCTATTCCAGCGTTCAGATAAGGAACGTAGGCAGACAGTGGTTGAGTAAAGGTCAGGTGACCGTTGTTGTTCACCTAAAATCCAGATCAAATTGCTGTAGAATTATGCTCTACCACTGAAAAGAATCATTCATTTTACAAAGATGATGAAAAGCATCAAGTTGTAAACTTAAACATGATTAAAATCTATTTACTGAAGTAAAATATGTCATTAATTCATGTAATAATAAAATATCCTCAACCAAAAAGTTATAGTCCAACGCTTACGTAGATCTGATTGTATGTGCGTCCAAAGTATTTGAAAGGCTGCTGCAAGAAAATGGCTTCAGAGCTTCCATCATCTGAACTTGGGTTCACTATGTCTCCATACCCATATGGCAGGAAATTAGCAGGAACTAGTAAAAGCATATGCATTAGTATATTGTTTAACTGGGTGATTTAATAGAGGTGTTATCTTCCTAATAGGTCTATAGGGTCTTTAATGCCTGCACCTACACTTTGAGTAGGTGGATTTTTTTTTTTTCTAATAAGGACAATAACTGCTTTGAATAAATCCACTAAGTACCCTTTTACTATTTGAAAATTTTAGCACAGAGCTGTATGGCACTACTGACAAGCACATTCATATTGTAGAACAATACTGATAAATCATACAGTACATAAATAAAATAATTACCCATTAGAATACAAGAATAGCTACCCATTCCAACAGGAAGTGAGGCACAATTTGCCATATTTGAGCTGTGTCTTTAGTATTTACATAAAATTTTTCAAAACAGTTCAAGGGTGATTTTTGTACAACACTTTGAATGTTTTAGAGCCATGCAGACTATCAGTTATTTCTGGAGAGATCTGAAAATGGCTATCTACAGACAGTCCCCATCCAACCTGGCAGAGCTTGAGAGGATCTGCAGAGAAGAATGGCTGAGAAAAAAAAATTCAGGTATACAAACTTGTTGCAATATATCCAAAAATTCTTTGGGCTGTTATCGCTAGTAGGCCATAAAAAATGAGGTGTAGATTTGGAAACCTCCCTGATTGGTAGATCTCACATTGGGTCCTGGCGGGTCACACAATGCCTAATTAGAATTCACCATTGCATTTTATTTAAAATGCCCCTATTATGGATTTTTGAAAATTACCTTTCATGCAGTATGTAACATAGCTTTAAGTGAATAAAAACATCTTTCACTTAGTGAAACGAGTTGTTTTAAAAATGAATCCCAAGCCATTTCATGTTGATGTCAACATTAAACACTGGCATATTGCCCGCCCACATGTTGGTCTTTTCACTTTGGTCTAAATGAAAAAATGCTAATTCATTCTTTGCCACTAGATGCCGCTTTTGGGGTGGTGTGGTTAGATTTTTTGTTTCCGGGGAAACTGTACACAAAGCAGCACTGCGCTCACAAACACTGCTTTATCATGCATTAGAGGCATGATGAAATGAAAATGAGACCTATCGGACCAATGACTGCAGATTGGCATCACGCAAAGGAGGGGTTTGGAAAAATTAATCGTTGAGCAAATCATTCGGGAGTCGTTGAGCTAGTAAGGTAAAAATAAAATATATTATAAGACAATGAAAGTGTTTTTTGACCTTGCGTGCATGTCATCCTGTTGCTGGGGACTCCCAAAACCCAAAATATGAACCTTTCATTACCCATAATAGGGGCACTTTAAAATGGACAGGTTTTTAATTAAATTTAACAAAAATTTCAGTTGACACCAGCATCTCTTAGGGTGACCATATGGTTGCTCTGTTGCAAGTCAACAGACATCTTTCTCCTGGACAATGCGGGACATGTCAGAGATCGATAACTTATGATTAGACCATGTAAATATAATAATAAAAATTATTATTATTATTAAAGCCTATTTGCAGTGACACTAATTGAAAATATGCTTTAAAATCTTCATCCTTCCACTTTTTAACAAATCCTTCCCTCACGGGTCAAAATTTTATATATATATATATATATATATATATATATATATATAATATATATTATATATATATATATATATATATATATATTTTGTCCAAAAAGCTTATAATGATCCCTTATATATTTTTCTAAATATTTATGTAGTTTTATTATTATTATTATTATTATTATTATTTAATGTTGACATTATTATTCTTTTGGTGATTTTTATTCTATTTACCTTATATTCTGGATATCTTTAAAAAACTATGAGCAAATAATAATCTTTACATTATTTCACAAAATTTTTTTTAGTCCTTTTCTATTAAAAACCATTTTTGAACTGGGTTACTAAGTGTCTCTGATGCCATCTGGTAGCAAAAATGACTTTACTGCCACTAGAGGGGCCTATAGGCTCCTATGGAGATTCTGAACTGAGCAAACAAGTGAAACATGTAAAATTAGGCCAACTTGAAGCTTCAGTTTGCTTATTTATGCATTCAAATATATATTTAGACATTAAATAAAAAATCAATATTTATTGTCAATGTATTTTTTTAATAATTCAAACTGAATTATAACCTAAACATGTATAATCATACAATTTTATAAATATGTAATAAATATATAATATATTTAAAAATTCAAATATGATATAAACTCATTGGCCTCCACCACATCACTCAAATTTAACTGTTACGTTAAAAAAATGGCAAAATGACAGTAATTTCCCAGCATTAACATCATTCATGTTATAATGTGCTTCTATGAGAGTGTGTGTACCGTGTGTGTGTGTGTTTGTGTGTGTGCGTGCGTGTATGTGAGTGTTTTCTGCATTAAGGATATTCTGTAATCTCAGCCCATCATTGGGGTATGCGTCTTTACTGGATTTTGTATATCAAAAAAATCTAATATAATAAAAAATGCAGTTGACCCGCATAGGAATACAGTTCCATGCATTCCTATGTGGGTCAGATTGATCCACGAGGGACACTTTTGTATGTTTTTTTAATTACACCCAAGGGGTAGTCAAAGCCTAGTGGACAGAGAGTCTGACTTGTAAACTGAAGGTTACGGGTTCAAGTCCAGCAGGAATTGCCATGGGGGAGTGAATAACCAGCGTACTCTTTCACCTTCAATACCATGACTGAAGAGAGACCCTTGAGCAAGGCACCAAACCCCCAACTGTTCCCCAGGCACCGCAGCAATATGGCGGCCCACTGCTCCGGGTGTGTGTTCACAGTGTGTGTGTGTGCAATGGATGGATTAAATGCAGAGCACAAATTCCAAGTATGGGTCATCATACTTGGCCACACGCCACTTCACTAAACTCCTGTGTACTCCAAGTTTAAGTGTGAAAGAAGTCACAAAGTCTTGTACCACATGAACACTCAATTTTTCTTGAACTAGTTGCCTGATTTATCGGCTCTGCCTGCTTCAAGCAAAGCTTTCTCATCCTGTATGTGTCTGTGCCTGGAAGGTGTGACTGTTGCTAACCTTCACCAGTTCACTGTTCATGATATCCACACTGGCTTGGTTCATTTGCTTCATCCACATAGCCATAATCAGCAAAACATCTTCTCCAAATATGTTGGTTATTTTTTCCACTCTAGCTAGATATTGTAACCCAAATAGATTTTTAGACACCAATAATCCCAACTGCAATTTAAAAAAAAAAAAAAAAAATTATACCTCAATCCTACTTCATGCCTGTCATATTTATGTTCTGTTTTGGTTTGGTTTGCTGCATAAACGTCACTAGGCCATTTTGAGGGTGGCTTTATTTAATTTCTATTCAGCCCCCCTAAAAATTTTGGGATTAGCTCCATAAACTGTACACAAATTCATGATCGCCTCAGTCCCCTTTTAATTTCATATGAAAACGGCAGCAGTCTTCGGCTCCTACCCGTCTTTCAGCGCGTTCTTTAATCCTCAGAGCAAGAAACAGAGGACGAGGTGTGTGTTTATCGATAGATTGTTATAATATCTGCATCTGTGCAGTTCTTTGCCATAAATACAGTTTACAAAATGTCATGGGGGAGCAATCCGTTTCCCAACTGCTTTTAAGTTTTCAATGTGTTCACCCCCATCACACCACAGCTGTTTCCTCCAGCGGAAATGTAACGTTAGCCCTTAACACTTATGAACGCATACTTTATTAAATGTTGCTATTTTTTAAAAATTTAACTTTCAATATAAAACATATTACAGTGCATGTGGCATTAACTACCATACAGTCAAGCGCAGAAATGATTAAAGACAGTGACAGAGAGTACTTGAGCATAGAAGAGGTTTGTATACTTGAGCTAATGAAAGAGGTTTGTACTAGAAATGCAAACAGTAAATTGTGTGTGTGTGTGTGTGTGTGTGTGTGTTTGTTATCAGGAAGACTTGTTTTTGGCTTATTCATTACTCAAACGTTATACCCATCTAACTTATGCAATACACTGGAATACTGCAATAGGTTTAGTATACCACCCAACCCTATTAGTCAAACATTTTTTTATTTATTTATTTATATTTTTTATTATTATACCCTCATTAGGGGCTGAGCCCCCATAAAATGAAAATCCTAGAATCACCCCGGTTTTCTGTGTTCCTGTTCTCCTACATTGGTTCCCTATTTTATCTCCCTGGCTATTAATGAGTACACACCTGTTTCTGTTCCTCTTGATTACGTTCCCATTGTATTTATACCCTCAGTTCCTTGTTGGGTATTGTTTATATCGTTGTTGGTTTTCCCCCTGCATTTTTTCCTAGGATTTATTAAAAGTACTTTTGAATTCTACTCCTTTGTTGTGCACTTCATATTACTCCAGCATTGCATTACAGAATACCTGACCAAAAATTTTCTTTCTTTCTTTTTGTTTTTGTTCCTTTTTTCTCCCCTCTCGGATGGACCTGCCAGCAGTTCAACTCCTCAGCCTGGAGCAGCAGGACCTCTCGCTGGAGGACCACAAAAGGGACTCTGGTGTGCCTAGCACACTATCCTTACTGCTCGCTCTGTGTTTTCTACCTCACCAGCCTTAGCGAGTGGTCTAAGGCACACCTGCCACTGAATGGTCCCAAAGAGGATTTCGCCGCATTTGTGGAGTGGGTGCTGGTAAATAATGGATTATTATTCACCGTGTGCCCTGCTGAGGAGGATTTCACCAGCCCCACTACTGATCCAGGGCCCAGCCAGCCATCACGCCACTATACGGAGCATTTGCCAGAGCCCACCACAGACGGAGAGCCTGAAGCCACCACGACACAAAAGCCAGAAATCATTACTGAGCCAAGCACCGAGCCGGACCCCGATCTCTCATCTGACCAGGCCGTAACAGAGGGAGTACTTGTGGAGTACGAGGGCATGGAAGGAAGCTCTGACCACACTCCCACTGCTGAGGGTGAGCTGCAACTGGTCTCTGAGCTAAAGTTTAAAAGAGGAAGAGGAAGAAGATGGCGCCAACATGTTGCACGGCAACCCGTCATGTCCTTGGCTTTTTAGAATGTATGTGCGTTTATGTGTGTCCCAGAGGAATTGTGAGCAGTGCTCTCAGACGTGGCTTATGCAGATGTTTCCTGCTCAACTTGAGCGTATGTTTTGGCTCTACCATTAAAAGCCCACAGATGGAGTGGAAAGATAACCCATCTCCATCTAAAGGAACTTAAGGATTCAACGGTGAGACAATCTCAATCTCCGGTCTCTATTACAGCTAAAGCTGCTCTCTTGAATGTGAGGTCATTGCGAAATAAAACATGTGTACTACAGTATTTTATCGCATCATGGAACTTGGATTTTTTTATTTTTAACCAAGACTTGGTGGACCCGGCAAATACTTGTTTTCTTGCTGAACTGTTGGCTGTGAATTATTCTGTTTTAAACACACCTCAATCCACTGGTACGGGCGGAGGAGTGGCTACTCTTTTTAAGGACAAATTTAAATGCAGCCTTCTACCTGTGGAGAATTATTTGAGTTTTGAACTGCAGCTAGTTAAACTGGAATTATCTTGTATTATTGACTGTGCAGTTATCTACCGCCCACCCAAGTACGACAAAGATTTTATTCAAGACTTTTCAGACTTTGTTTCTTCTATTGTTCCAATTATGGACAATCTTTTAATTCTAGGGAATTTTAATATTCATGTGTGCTGTTCATCTAATTTAATGGGGATGCAGTTCTTTGATCTTATTGAGTCTTTTAATTTAACACAGTCATTTTATGATGCCACTCACAGTCTTGATCACACTCTAGACTTGGTTCTATCAATGGGCTTGTCAAATAGAAATGTGGCCACAGAGGACAATGTTATATCAGATCATAGACCTGTTTTTTTTTTTTTTTTTTAGTTGTGATTTCCCTTTTTCTTTATGTAATAACCAACCAGAAGAGTTTTTTTTTTTTTTGACCTGTAAATGAAGTGAATTTATCATTTTGCTGAGGCATATGCTGTCAGCCCAGTTTCTACATTAGTTTCCCTTTTTCTTTATTTAGTTTTTTATCTTCAGACATAGAGGAAATGACTACTGCTTTTAATTCTGCGTCCTTAGATATTTTGAATGATGTTGCTCCTCTCAGAAAAGGCCTAAGACTTATTTACAGCCATGACATAATAGTGAAACACTTTTTTTAAGACAATCTTGTAGAAAAGCCGGACGCAGATGGAAAAGAGACAAACTTCAGATCTCTTATGAAATGTTAAAGGATACCCTTAGTAAATATCAACATGCAGTTAAAGCGGCCAGAACCAAATATTTTTCAGAGTTAATAAGTAGAATTGCCCACTGTCGTTCACCAATAATTTTCTCCTATAAAATTCAGATAAGACAGAGATATTACTTATTGGACCAAAAAAACATTACACAGAATCTTGTAGATTACAATTTGCAATTAGACGGATGTACTGTTACTTCCTCTACTGTCAAAAATCTGGGTGTTATATTAGACAGTAACTTGTCTTTTGAAAATCATATTTCCCATGTTACAAAAACAGCATTCTTCCATCTTAGAAACATTGCCAAGCTACGAAACATGTTACCTGTTCCTGATGCAGAAAAGCTAGTTCATGTATTCATGACCTCTAGACTGGACTATTGTAATGCACTGCTAGGTGGTTGTCCTGCATCCTCAAAAACAAGCTACAGGTAGTCCAAAATGCAGTGGCTAGAGTCCTTACCAGGTCAAGAAAATATGATCATATTACCCCAATTTTACAGTCTCTGCACTGGCTATCTATTAAGTTCCGTATCAGTTACAAAATATTATTACTTACTTATAAGGCCCTTAATGGCTTAGCTCCTGCGTACCTAACTAGTCTTCTACCACGCTACAATCCATCACGCTCCCTACGGTCACAAAAAGCTGGACTTTTGATAGTACCTAGGATAGCAAAGTCCACTAAAGGAGGTAGAGCTTTTTCTCATTTGGCTCCCAAACTCTGGAATAGCCTTCCTGAAAATGTTCGGGGTTCAGACACACTTCCTCTGTTTAAATCTATATTAAAAACACACCTCTTTGGCCAAGCATTCAAATAATGCATCTCATAATATTGGACTGCAGTTATATCTGATCAAATGCGCATTATTATTCTTTAGCTTGGGTTAAACTAATTAATTTTACTTGGCTGGAACAGCAGCTACGCTAATTATGTCTCTATTTGTTTCTCTGTTTTGCCACGGGATTTACACAAGCTCCAGTCTGGATCCAGAACACCTGAGAAGAGATGATGCCAACCCCTCAGATGATGCTAACTCAGAGACAACCTACAGAACTACCACATTTTGCTATAAGTTTGATTGCATAATTGCTGTTAACAGTGTTAATCGTCTGTTTGTTTACGTCTTTTATTGATTTTTCTGAACATTTCTGCCGTATGCACATAAACTGACAGTCATCACTGATAAGCTACTACTAAACATTGTAGAAACTTAATTTTCTGTAAAGTTACTTTGCAATAATTTGTATCATAAAAAGCGCTATACAAATAAAATTGAATTGAACTGAATTGAATTGAATTCTAGGAGGGGGAGTTCTGTTCTCCAAGTTTCCCCCAGTACATTGTTTGTATTGCAATTGGTTTTCCCTCTGCATTTTCTACTTGGATTTATTAAAAGTACTTTTGGATTCTACTCCTTTGTCGTGCGCTTCATATTACTCCAACGTTGCGTTACAGTACCTAAATCAATTGTTTTACTAAGTGTTTTTTATTTGGTTTTTTTGAGATTATTAAGGCAAAAGTTGTAGTTAATAGTGAGAATTGGTCCCCAAACTAAAGAGTGACCAACTTTTTTATTGTGGTATTGTACTTCCAGGGAAAACTTAAATAATAAAGAAAACAATGAAAAGCTGATTAAACTGCAATTACAGAACAGTATAAAGCTACTGAACTTACAACAAGTCCCGTTTACCAAATACTTTAAGCATACTTGATTATTTTCAGCCACAAGTACTATGCTGAGTGTATTGCAGTATGAATAAATTAAGCAATTGTTTTGTTTTACTATTTTCTGGATTTATCTGCCTATTTAATTTAATTTTTTTATTTTTTGTGTTGTCATCTTTACCACAACAAAAGAGAGAAAATTAAATTGTTTTGCAGTCAAATACATCAATTGTCATCTTAGCTGTATTAAATTTCCTAAATGTAATTTTTTTTTTTTTTTTTTTTTTTTTTTTTTTTTTTTGTTTAATTTACTTGTTTAAGTTAACATTACCAAACAGTAGTTTATAATACGCTTTGACTTGGGCTACTTTAATTGTTTTTATAAAGCATGTTAATTAATTTTTAATGGTTTTATTCCTTATTTCTTATTATAACCATTGTCCATTTTTTAAAAAATTTAATATATAGTGTGTCTAAAGATTAGCAGTATTTAAAAACTAAAACAATTTTGACAGTGAATACGGAAGTTTTTTTTTTTTTTTTTTTTTTTTTGCAGTTCTCTGGGGCTTCGTGTTGGCACACTGCCAAGTTTATTTGTTATTGGGAAGTAAGTGGTTGGGAAAGAGAAATGGTCAACTACCAACAAATAAACTGGGCTGAGTTTCCCAATTAAGCTTCGTAGGCCTAAAAAGTTCGTAAAAACGATCGTACGAGTGATCTTAATATTACGGTCTGTTTCCCAAAAGCATCGTAACTTAAGTAGCACTTGAAAATCATCTCTGGAGTTCTGGAGTAATCGTAAAGCCCTAAGTGCATCGTAAGAAGACAGATTTATGCAGTCCTCTGCAGGACAATCGGCAGATTACACCTTTAACTTGATTCAAGTGCAATGTGATTATAATATAAGGATTTGATTGTGCTTTATTGTACACTTTATGACTCGTTTTTTTTTTTTTTATTAATTTATAAATGAAATAATAAGGGACAAAAAAAATAGAAATACACATCTAAATTTAATGACTGAAAAAAAAAACGAATAAAAGAAGTAATGTAGGAAATGCGTCAAAGACTGAGGGGAAAAAAATATGTCAATGACTGAAGCGCACGAAAACCAGCTATGTATTAGACCCGGAAATAATGTCTCTCTCTCTCTCTCTCTCTCTCTCTCTCTCTCTCTATACTGCACATAAAGTACATTATATATTATTATGTAAAGTATAATATTATACACTACAATATAAAATAATTTTGCATTGTATTATAGTTATTATATCCAAGTTGCCTGTCTGGAACGCAGCATTAGGTTAACGTCATAAAAAATCGTGTACTACAATTAAGAGCCATTCTATAACCTTAACAACATTTCAGCACTTGACAAACGGATAACGACTCCTAAGTAGCACTTAAACCACAGCTACGTGCAATTGCTTTACGTGCATTGTTGGGAAACGCACAAGAAACAATAACGAACGATAGTAAAATTACTCGTAGAAAACGCTCTTAAGCGCTAAGATCAATCGTTATCGGGAAACCCGGCCCTGGAAACTAGTCTACATACGATCAGCTTGTTAAGGTTTGGCTACTGTGTCCTGAAACCTGCAAAACTTTGATTGCCAACTAACTTAGATATTTTAAACCACCATGCTTCAGTGTTCTTACTATGACAACCAATATGGTTATGTGACTGCTTTTTGAACATGATATTTTATACATGTACATATCATTTCATTGCTTATTAAGAGACATCTTAATTTGTAAATAGTATCAAATCAATCCTTACAAATGTTGCTTTTTAATATTTTGATTGTATTGTGCACTATTGCAAACAAATTGTAAAACTGAAACCTTTTAGTCTTGTTACATTCTTTAAGTTGTTCACAACATTCCTTCCTGATACGTCAGTTAGGGGGAGGGTATATTTTGCCCCAGGTGTGAAACACATCAATCTTCATGGCAGTGTCGTGCAGTCTATATAAGCTACGAATGCTCTGCATTCTTCCGTCGTTCACGAGAATCGTTCCGCATTCTCATGGGTTTGTTAACATGTGGGTGATTTCATGCACAAAATAATTGCTCTAATAAGTAGAAAAATGTGCTGTTGCTGGCAATTACTTGATTACAAAAATCACGTTGTATTTGATGTAAAACTAACTTGACAAAAAATAAAAAATTTATGAATTTATGAGAAATGTTTTCTCAAGCAAAGCACAATCTGAAAGTCCACTGAAAACATTTTTTCATAGAAATAATGTTGAAAGTACTCACTATCTGAAAACATGCTTGAGCATCAAAGTGTTTTTTTTTAATATAGTTCCATTATAGTTCCATTCATTTCTATGCTCTTGTTTGACTTAACACCTAGCCTTAAGGCAAAGTTGGTGTGTGAACCTGAAAATTTGATGTGTTGTTAAAGAGACTTCTGCCTCCAAATTAACTAAATTTTGGTCAAGTAAAAAAGATAGAAGCAGCAACTGTGAGTGAGGTGACCATAAAGTGATGGTCAAGCTTCAGTCAGTGGTGGCCATGGCTACCTCTAAGCACTGTCCCTTTCACACGTTACCTTTCATTACTCTGTGGCATGGCTTGGAAATTAGTAGGTCCTAATTCTCTAGGAAAATCGTATCTAGAGATACTATCGCTCAGAAAATTTGTATAGAGGAAGAAGAACAAGAAAGTGAAATGATAATAAATGTGATGCTTTGCTTCGCAAATACCACAAATTATTATCTTGTCATTACCTTGTGCGTCAGTCACTTTACCTGGAGGGGAACAGAGAATTTTGTGTCAGATTTTATTATTAAATTATTATTTTATTATTAAAGGCACATCATTCTTTATTAACAATTCGATTTTAAAACAATAAATATAATTTTGTAAATTACATTAAATGGAGGACATTTTGTTATGAATAAAGTTATAAATATTTCTCATCATCATCATTAATTACTTAATTGATTTAATCATTCACAAATGAGAATTTGAAATTAAAATGCAGTTTTTTTTTAACATTTTATTAATAGGATTTATAATGTAAATTTCTGACTTACTGGCAAGAAGAGACAGCAGTGCTGCTAACACATATAATGGGGCAGGTTTCCCCATTTTTTTGTGTTTTCGCAATGTGTTCTTTTAAGAAAAAAAGAAAAAAGAATCTTAAACACTCTGAACAACTATGGCACCAATAGCAGTATATTTTTGAGATAACTTTTTTTCATCATTAATACTGATTAAGCACAACTACAAAAAATAAAAATGATTGTCTATGATTTGTTATAAGAAAATTAATCTTACCAGATTTTCCAAACGGAGATTGTGACGATTCCAAATACAATGATTTAAACAACCTCTTGCAGTTTTTGAAACAAATGACAGATACTGTCAGTATTTATATTGATTTTTAGGAGGTGGGGTTTTCACATAACTTACAGTAATATCAATAGAGCGAAAATTGACATGACAGAAACCTGTCATACTTGCCCTCCTGCTTTTACCTTTGTAACACAGTACTTATTTTTTTAATTCTCAGCTGAGACGTAATTAATGACTTGACACATAAAACAAGTTAAAAAGACCTTTTTTTGCAAAACTTTCAAAACATTAATAGTATAATAGTGAGGGAAATGGCTAGCTCTCACATTTTTCTACATTTCTGCTAAAATGTATTACTTTTATATTTTTAGTGAATTGCATTTTAAGGTGTGAAATCTCAAATTAGATCTTGAATTAAACTTCAAGGTGAGAGAGTTAAACCTTCCAAATCCACATTTCACTGGTGACGTGGCATAAATCTATCATCTTATTAGGAATATATACAATATTTTGTCTGTTTTACTGAGCTAAATGTGAAACCATGTTCATGTAAATTGTACATTTTAACCAATTTAACTGATTCAAATGTGAAACTGTAGTTTAGTCACTACAGCTGAACCAAAACCATGTTTTAATTCAGTTTTGAAGAAGGACTTAATTCAAACATGATTGGTGATCAGATTTTTAAAGGATTATATTCAAGTGTCAGAGAATTAAAAAAAAAAAATAATGCTGATGCTGCTGAATTTAACAAATTCACATTTATCATATTCACTTTTAAGGGTTCAGTAAAGCATCTGTGTACAAGAGCTATATGGCTAGGAAATTGCATTAAACACATGAATCAAGACTTCACAAAATTATATTTGACTCTGTAACAGGATTTTGTCACAATACCAATATGTTAACTTAAGTTCGATTTCAGTAATTTTTACACCCTTGGACATTTAATGTTCCAAATGTGTAGGCTATCTTTATCTTTATCTCATTATTATTATTTTTAGGATATTTACAACATCATGTATGTTAAACTTAATGCTGAAATAGTTTTGTAGATGATTTAAACTGGTTTTGTGAGTTTAAAGTATGTACTTTTCTTAAGGGGATTAGTTCTAAATGTCAGTAATGTACATGCATTTTTATCTCAGCATTCTGGAGCAGTTTCCAACACTGTACAGAGAGCATAGTACAGAAAGTCACATGTCATTTTAAGCAAGTATTTTCAGAAATGAGAACCTGTTTGGTTTGAATTGACTTTTGTAACTTATATATTTAAAAACAAATTGTTCTAAAAAATCATAAGATATAAATAAAAAAATTTACCTTGTTATTAAATGTCATGCATTTAAGACCCATCTACAGTGATCCTGCATTGATCGTTGCAAGAAGAGTTAAATGTTACATACTATGAAAAGTATTTTTATTCCACTTTTTGGTTCTAAGAATATTGAATTAATTGTGGATACTGTATTTTATTTATTGTTTACATATTTCTATGAATATTTGCATGCATTTTCTGAACACTGGCTGACAGTTAGTGCCAGCCTTTGTCAAGTGATACAAGTGGTTGTCTATACCCCCAATGTGTCTGGATGGTCCTGCGAGAAGATAATACATGTAGTTGTTATAGTACATTATTTGTTTTCCACTGGAAAAATGCAACTGGCATACCAGAAACACATATATTGCACAAACATGCAGACACACATTGACACCATCCTTTAACACACAAACTACTGAAACTGTGATGGTGACAACCAAAAATAATACTTTAAGCTGAACTAAAGTTAAGCTTTCAATTACCAAATGACAAATAATTTTCAAATAACTTAAATCACAGAGCGACAGTATAAATAGAAGCACCAAACAGTGAAACAGAAAGTATCTGTAATCTGCATAATTTATTCATGTTATATACCATTGCTGGTATATGGAATAATGTGTTATTATTCACAGATTTCAAACCTTCCACAAATGTGCCCAAATTGTCAAACAATCAAATAGATCACGGAAATAGTTACTCTGTAGATATTTGAGAATCTTTCTGTTTAAATCATGTTTGGATTGCAGAACAGGCACTTCTGTTGCCAAAGGCTTGTTATGTTTTTCTCACGAATAATCTGGGCAATGACTGTCAACAAAAAGACAGAAAAATGTGGGCAATTCATCTGTACATGAACTAAAATAGTCTGTTTGAGGTCTGCTATCTTTGAGGTATCTGTATATAGCCTTTACTTATATTTACCATATTATGTACACTGCTCAAAAAAATAAAGGGAACACTTAAACAACACAATGTAACTCCAAGTCAGTCACACTTCTGTGAAATCAATCTGCCCACTTAGGAAGCAACACTGATTGACAATCAATTTCACATGCTGTTGTGCAAATCGAATAGACAACAGGTGGAAATTATAGGCAATTAGCAAGACACCCCCAATTAAGGAGTGATTCTGCAGGTGGTGACCACAGACCACTTCTCAGTTCCTATGCTTTCTGGCTGAAGTTTTGGACCCTTTTGAATGCTGGTGGTGCTTTCACTCTAGTGATAGCATGAGACGGAGTCTACAACCCACACAAGTGGCTCTGGTAGTGCAGCTCATCCAGGATGGCACATCAATGCGAGCTGTGGCAAGAAGGTTTGCTGTGTCTGTCTGCGTAGTGTCCAGAGCATGGATGCACTACCAGGAGACAGGCCAGTGCATCAGGAGACGTGGAGGAGGCTGTAGGAGGGCAACAACCCAGCAGCAGGACCGCTACCTCTGCCTTTGTGCAAGGAGGAACAGGAGGAGCACTGCCAGAGCCCTGCAAAATTACCCTCAGCAGGCCACAAATGTGTATGTGTCTGCTCAAACGGTCAGAAACAGACTCCATGATGGTGGTATGAGGGCGTGACGTCCACAGGTGGGGGTTGTGTTTACAGCCCAACACCGTGCAGGACGTTTGGCATTTGCCAGAGAACACCAAGATTGGCAAATTCACCACTGGCGCCCTGTGCTCTTCACAGATGAAAGGTTCACACTGAGCACATGTGACAGACGTGACCAAGTCTGGAGACGCCGTGGAGAACGTTCTGCTGCCTGCAACATCCTCCAGCATGACCGGTTTGGCAGTGGGTCAGTAATGGTGTGGGGGGTGGCATTTCTTTGGAGGGCCGCACAGCCCTCCATGTGCTCGCCAGAGGTAGCCTGACTGCCATTAGGAACTGAGATGAGATCCTCAGACCCCTTGTGAGACCATATGCCGGTGCGGTTGGCCCTGGGTTCCTCCTAATGCAAGACAATGCTAGACCTCATGTGGCTGGAGTGTGTCAGCAGTTCCTGCAAGATGAAGGCATTGATGCTATGGACTGGCCCGCCCATTCCCCAGAACTGAATCCAGTTGAGCACATCTGGGTCATCATGTCTCGCTCCATCCACCAACGCCACGTGGCACCACAGACTGTCCAGGAGTTGGCGGATGCTTTAGTCCAGGTCTGGGAAGAGATCCCTCAGGAGACCATCCGCCACCTCATCAGGAGCATGCCCAGGCATTGTAGGGAGGTCATACACACTACTGAGCCTCATTTTGACTTGTTTTAAGGACATTACCTCAAAGTTGGATCAGCCTGTAGTGTGTTTTTCCAGTTCAATTTTGAGTGTGACTCCAAATCCAGACCTCCATGGGTTAATAAATTTGATTTTCATTGATAATTTTTGCATGATTTTGTTGTCAGCACATTCAACTATGTAAAGAACAAAGTGTTTAATAAGACTATTTCATTCATTCAGATCTAGGATGTGTTGCTAAAGGGTCCCTTTATTTTTTTTAGCAGTGTATATGTTCTGTAAATGAATTTTATTTCTAATTAATTTTTGTCTTACTTTGCCTTCAACTTCCATTCACTTTTGCACATAGTTCTATGCTCTTTCTCTCTCTCTCTCCCTCAATCTCTCTTTCTTAGACACACACACATGCATCACCACATAACCAGATTGGTGCTAAAGTGCATCATGTCTTATGAAGAAAGAAGAAGACTTAAATGGAACATCAAGAAGAAAGCCTACACTTTGGCAACACATGAACTCTTCTATTTGCCAAAAGACATTCAACCATCATCATACTGTATGTGGATGTCACGGAACTAAAGTATGGTGGAGTGCTGCATTGATTATAAAGTCACTTTCATTAGTTGTGTTTTATCTCAACTGCCCTCTCAAGAAATGACAAAACAATTGAATTTAAAATGATCGTTTTGATGAAATTGTAGAATAACATGTTACTAGGACTGAAATGCTAGCCTAAATAAACGTCCTTACTAAAAACAATGAAAGTTACGATGCAGAGAAAAAATGTGACTGCTTGCAGCCATTGTTTTATGTGCAGTGCAGAGGGGCACAGAACTGTTGGCTGACATATGAAGACAAAAGTTCAGTGAAGTAGGCGTTGATCACTGCAGAATGACAACCAGTGATTGAAGTAAAGCAACTGTACCCATATGAAATTCTTCATGCTGCAGCCACCTATCTATTCTAACCAAACCAGTCTAACCAGATTAGAATTTCTTAGCTAATAGAGGAAAGTGTCTTCTGAAATTTACCACAAACAATTTCCCTGTCACTATTAGGTGAGTTTTATGGACCAGAAGTGAAAAGATATATAGCTTACTTACCTCACACAGAGCTTTGTCAGCTCACCAAGATAATTGAACCATAGGAACTGGAGGTCAGAGATGTGAAAAAGAACCTCATACCACTGAACTAAATAGAGATTATAAAATATTAGACATCATAACATGTAAAGACAGTCAAACTGATGTCTTGTTTACCCTAGCCATACAATGGAAACTAAGGGTGAAAAGGCTGATGCTCTTGCCAATCACATTCAACACAATTATTAAGCCTCTTATTAAAAAAACACAACTAGATCCTAGTGAACTGGCAAATTACAGACCTATTTAAAATCTTCCATTTATGTCTAAAATTTTAGAAAAAGTTGTGTCTGCTCAATTGTGCGCCTTCCTGCAAAAAAATTATCTCTGTGAAGTCGGGTTTCAGCCCCCATCATAGCACAGAAACTGCACTTGTTAAAATTACAAATGACTTGCTTCTTGTGTCAGACCAAGGCTGCATCTCATTGCTAGTTTTACTTGATTGTAGTGCTGCGTTCGACACCATAGATCACGACATACTCATAGATCGATTACAAGATTCTACCTGTCCAATCGCTACCACTTTGTTTATTTAAATGGGAAGTCATCTCAATTATCACCAGTAAAATATCGAGTGCCACAATGATCTGTCCTAGGTCCTCTGCTATTTTCAATATACATGATGACCCTTGGTAATATTATCAGGAAATAGTTTAGTTTCCACTGTTATGCTGATGATACTGAACTATATATCTCAACAAGAGCAGATGAAACTTCTAAATTATCTAAGATAACAGAGTGTGTTAAAAATATAAAAGATTGGATGACCAATAATTTTCTCCTATTAAATTCTGATAAGACAGAGATATTACTTATTGGACCAAAAAACATTACACAGAATCTCTTAGATTACAATTTGCAACTAGACAGATGTACTTTTACTTCCTTTACAGTCAAAAATCTGGGTGTTATATTAGACAGCAACTTGTCTTTTGAAAATCATATTTCACATGTTACAAAAACAGCATTCTTCCATCTTAGAAACATTGTCAAGCTACGAAACATGTTACCTGTTTCTGATGCAGAAAAGCTAGTTCATGCATTCATGACCTCTAGACTGGACTATTGTAATGCACTGCTAGCTGGTTGTCCTGCATCTTCAATAAACAAGTTATAGGTAGTCCAAAATGCAGCGGCTAGAGTCCTTACCAGGTCAAAAAAAATTATCATATTACCCCAATACTACAGTCTTTGCACTGGCTCCCTATTAAGTTCCGTATCAGTTACAAAATATTATTACTTACTTATAAGGCCCTTAATGGTTTAGCTCCTGCATACCTAACTATAAATATAAATTATCCTGCATACCTAACTACTGGGGGCAGCTGTGGCCTAATGGTTAGAGATTTGGAGTTGTAACCAGAAGGTTGCAGGTTCGAGTCTCGGTGCTGGCAGGAGTTGTAGGTGGGAGGGAGTGAATGAACAGCGCTCTCTTCCACCCTCAATACCCATGGCTGAAGTGCCCTTGAGCAAGGCACTGAACCCCCAGTTGCTCCCCCGGGCGCTGGATATAGCTGCCCACTGCTCCGGGTGTGTGTTCACGGTGTGTTCACTTCTCACTGCTGTGTGTGTGCACTTGGGTGGGTTTAAATGCAGAGCACCAATTTAGAGTATGGGTCACCATACTTGACAAATGTCACGACTTTCACTTTTTTTTTTTTTCAACTAGTCTTCTACCACGCTACAATCCATCACACTCCCTACGGTCACAAAACCCTGGACTTTTGGTAGTACCTAGGATAGCAAAGTCCACTAAAGGAGGTAGAGCTTTTTCGCATTTGGCTCCCAAACTCTGGAATAGCCTTCCTGATAATGTTTCGGGGTTCAGACACACTTTATCTTTTTGGCCAAGCATTCAAATAATGCATCTCATAATTTTGGACTGCAGTTATATCTGATCCTATGCACATAATTATTCTTTGGTTTTTGGTGTGCTATTTTATCTTATTTTGATTGGGGTGCGTGTTTGGTGATTTCTCACATATTTGTTTCTCAGGTTTTGCCATAGGATTTACACAAGCTCCAGTCTGGATCCCGAACACCTGAGAAGAGATGATGCAAACCCCTCAGAGGACCTCAGATGATGCTAACCCTGAAACAACATACAGAACTACCACATTTTGCTATAAGTTTGAGTGCATAATTGCTGTTAATAGTGTTAATCATCTGTTTGTTTATGTCTTTAATTGATTTTTCCAAACATTTCTGCCTTATGCACATAAACTGACATCTGTCATCACTGATAAGCTACTACTAAATATTGTAGAAACTAAATTTTCTGTAAAGTTGCTTTGCAATGATTTGTATCGTAAAAAGCGCTATACAAATAAACTTTAATAAAAAAAAAAAATAAGCACCAGCAAATTTAGAAAGAGCTAGATTTGGAAGCCTAAGCCTCACTAAGAGTTGGACCATAGGATGCTGAGTTACTCATGATATGTGTTAAGTTACAGATGATTTTGATTTTGCGGGGCCCAATTGTTGTCCAGGTTGTACCTGTGGGCTCTGTTTAAAATCATAAATAAATAGAACAAAGATACAATAAACAATGTTAGTTTTTTCAAGGTGTTCAGGTACAGAAACAGAATACTCAAATGTAAAATATCATTGCATTGTCCTCACTGTTTAAATTAAATATAGATTAATTCTTCTTAAAACTACAAAGTAATTCAGTAAAGAGCAATGAGTGATTGTCTCTCTTTTATTATCTTGGATTAACATTAAGGACACTGACTGTAGCTAGTAAATTAGGCTAGTGAATTAAGGTCTTTCCCGTTTTTTCTGTGCTTGAAGGTTTATATTGATGAGGTGTATTTATTCGTTCAATTACAAGAAGACGCATAGGAGAACTCAATTTGGTGTTCACATGTCTGAGAGTGTTGCCTTTTTATGTTTATAGACACAACAGGTAGTACTAATGGAGCTGTATTTTGTTTTGTTTTAGTTTCTGTGTTTTATTATTTGGTTATGTTTTTTTTCTGTTTTATTGTTTTCAGTTTACCTTGTTCACCTGTGTTTGGTTAATTATCCTTATCTGTCTATGTATTGTATTTTAGTTGCTCCCTTTCTGTCACTCGTTGTTTTGGTCACCGTTATACAAAGTTGTGTTTTCCCTTGTTTATCTGCCTGAGTTTGAAGTCCGTTATTAAACTGAGAGTGTTTTGGACTTTACCTGCTGTGTCCTTTGCCTTGCTTCACAAAGTACAACAGCATGGGATGAAACTTAGACCAAAAAGTTCTTTAAAAGAGAAGTCAACTACGTGGGATGTCTTGTTTGTACTGAGAACAGTTCCAAGACCTCAAATCCATTTTATCACTGAGTGACAAGTCACCATTGGGGAAGTATGAAGTTAGATGAGATTCTTAAGCTATTACAGAGCCTACAGTCAGAAATTCTACAGAACTGCAAAACTGGTTTATGATTTTCTGCCTCAAGTAAAGGGCTATAACCAGACATATAGAAAGAAACAACAAAGTCTATATATAAGAGCACAAGTAAAGTACAAAACCAAGTTTACAAAGGGAATTAAAGTTTAGTCACCAAATATTATATTGCAAATGTGGAAACATTTGGATTTATCACAAATTTGGATTTGTGTTGAAAAAGATGTAAGAAAACATACATTTGGATGGCCATATGTAGCCATATGTAAGCTTTTTTATTATGCTGCAAGCTGCTCATCTAATTCTCCACAATTTTAGCAATATAGCACAGATTTTTCCACTGGACTGGATGAATCTCTAGATTCATCCTTTTGTTACACTTTTAATCCCTATATTTGCTTTCTTTATTGTGGTAAAATAGAAAACAACTGTAGATCAGATATACTTGTCAAAAACAACAGAAATATCAGGAAATACGGGTCATTGCAACATGTCAGTTGTTGGCAAATTAGACATTTCTAGTCTGGGTATTCATACAGAAATGTTTTCTTATATTATTTAAAAAATTAGTGTGGCTTAGCACTGTTGCCTCAAAGCAAGAAGGTCCCTGATTTGAGTCCTGGCTGAACTAGGAGGCCTTTCATGTTCTCCCTGTTGGTGTGGGTGTCCTCCAGGTGGTATTTCCCCAAAAGACGCTGCATCGGTGACCTGGATACTATACTGTGTGGATACTATACACTATAGTATATGCTAAATTCTGAAAAAACAGAGGTGTTAATTATAGGACCTAAAATCTCTGCATGTAATAACCTAGAACACTGTCTAAGACTTGATGGCTGCTCAGTCAATTCTTCGTCATCAGTTAGGAACCTAGGTGTGCTATGTGATAGCAATCTTTCCTTTGAAAGCCACGTATCTAGCATTTGTAAAACTGCATTTTTCCATCTCGAAAATATATCTAAATTACGACCTATGCTCTCAATGTCAAATGCAGAAATGTTATTCCATGCGTTTATGACTTGAAAATATATCTAAATTACGACCTATGCTCTCAGGTTGTGTTCTGCACGCTTAATAAACAAACACCAGCTGGTCCAAAATGCAGCAGCTACAGTTCTTACTAGAACCAGGAAGTATGACCATATTAGCCCGGTTCTGTCAACACTGCACTGGTTCCCTATTAAACATCGTATAGATTCAAAATCTTGCTTATTACTTATAAAACCCTGAATGGTTTAGCACCTCAGTATTTAAACAAGCTCTTATTGCACTATAGTCCTCCAAGTCCACTGCTTTCTCAAAATTCTGGCAATTTGATAATACCTAGAATATCAAAATCAACTGCGGGCGATAACATTAGTCTGTTTCTTTCTTATTCCGGGGTCACTGTAGCCACCGGATCCAGTCAGTATCCAGATCAGATTTCATTATTGACACACTATTTTCTTATTTAATGTTGTACAGTTGCTTTGACACAATCTGTATTGTTAAAAGCGCTATATAAATAAAGGTGACTTGATTTGACTTGACTATAGGTGTGCCCTGTAATAGACCATCTAGGGTGGCCAAAGATGCTATCATAGGCTTCAGGATTTCTGCAAACCTGCAGAGAATAAAGATTTTTTTTTTCTTTTTCATATCACAAATGGAAACACAAACTGTCTTGTTCACCACTATAGAAATTTACCAGAGCCCCTTTAACCCTATATGTCTCAGGCTGTAGCAAGAGGGAAATAACTTGTTTTGATAAAAGAGAAAATTTATACCAGAGGGAAAAAAGAACAGAATGAGGAAGTGAGGTGAATGGAGGTGGATGGCGTGATCTGAGAATTCTCACATACTGAATGGGTTGATGGTTGAGTTTTATTTTGAGAGGTACCAGAAATATTGTACTGTGACAGAGTTCTACCTGGTGCCCAAACTTTTGTTCTAAATTTTTACCAGACACACACAGTGTTTGACCACCTCTTCATAAGCCTTGAAAGAAGAAAAGAAAATAAATATGAAAAGAAAAAAAGAAAAGAAATGACAGTGAGGCCTGACTGATTTATTTTGAGAGAAATGAAGGACTTAGAGTCCAACTAAGTCGTGTTCAATTTGAATGGGTTTTGCATGAATTGGTGAAATTGCATCAATTGAACTGGTGCTGAATTATACAATTTTAACCTGAATTGTTCCCTTTTGAATATGAATTACATTCTGGTTAATTATCCAGAAGGCACTACCATTTTATTTACTGTATAATCGCTTGTTGTATTTTGATAAAGAAGTGCTTATACATCCTAAGGAAATAAATAATATTTTCTTAGTTTATTTCTTGATCATTTTTGTACATGTAATTTTGGCTTTGTAGAATTTCAAATCTGGTGTATTTAAATGTGGCATATGAATGCTATTCATTGCTATCTATGTGTATCTATCTACCTTTTTGCTTTTATACTTAAGGCATTGCCCTGACCTACTGTATATAAAAGGCATGGTTTAGGGGGATTACAGTTAAACCTCAAAGAGAAACCAGTATGCTCAGTAAAGACCAGGAGTCAATCTGACATTCAATCAGTTCACACAGAGTTTACTGAAGACAGAGTTCACACTTCCAAAGGTTGTAGAAAATGAGTAAGAGGATCCAGCCTCGAACTTACTTAGAATACAGAAAAACTAGTACTTATAGTAATATGGACGATCTGTTGACGTCATTTCTACAGGTTCTGATAGGTTAACAGTACAGATAATTCTAGCAACATCCAGCATGATGTTCTTTTCTTTACACAAATGTGGTTATTTAAAGACAGTATCTTGGCTGCATTTACACCGCAAGTCTCAATGAACAGATTAGATCTTTTGAGCATTTCCGATTTTTTGAGATGGTCCTCACTGCAGAACACAAGATCCAGGGGGCATGGTTGGATCCAGATCCAACTCCTCCCACCTTACATATACCTAAACCTACCCGTCTCCACCCCCTGGTTTCTAAACCTACCCATCTCCACCCCCTAGATGTGGATCCAACCATGCCCCCTGGATCTTGTGTTCTGCCATGAGGGACTACTGGATTTTTTGGCCCGTCTGTTTACATTCACTTTAGACCAGGCATGTGCAGAGGGGGGTGCGGTGGGTGCTTGAGCACCTGCCCCTTTTCCCCTTGATGACCAAAGTGCCCTTTTGTCAAGGCATTTATTTATTTTTGTAATTAAACACCCTTTTGTGAAGGCCTGAACAATCTAACTATTAGTAAAATTAATGAATAGTAATTTAGCCATTAATAATATGATCCATATGATGACCTTTTACCTGATAATTTCATCAGTGATGATCCCTTACATTCAGACACCTTTAGTAATTTAGCGCGTTACCAGATATCTTCAATAACATCCGTGGCTGCCAGTAAGTGGAGTCCTCTGAGGAGCCATGTGCTTGTTTACTTATTAAATTAATATTATTTTACAAGAATGACTTGAAGAGAGCACGCACAGCTGTTGTTTATATTGCTGTGTGTAGCCTGTGGAAGTAATGTTAGCTGCAAAAAGGGGCTATAATATTTTTGTTTAATTTTTCCTTATGAAAATTTTATGATTGGTTTATAAAGGCTACTACGAACACCTTTTTCCCATTTTTATCACAGAATAAGGCAGGAAATATATTTTACAGTTTTTATATTAAATTATATGTCAATCAGTAATCCATCATTCATTTAGTTACACACATAAACCATATATTTATCACAATCTTGTGTTTATTGTCTACACGTTTCCTCAGTAAAAAGATTTCTGTGTTTTATTCAGCTCAGCCACAGCAATGGCCGGATGCTTTTGTCCATATTAGGGATGTCCTGCACCTGACACTCATAAGTTATTACTTCTATATGGGTCTGTATTTGACTTTATGCGTGAGAGCACCATCTGGCTTTGAGTATGAATGGAAAATGCACTGCATGAGAGTGTTCAGCGCTCCTGATATTCACATCTCCTCATTTTGGATACGAATAAAACGTCAGGTCATGCATAGACTATCGATACTGTCTGTTTGAATTTAAAGAGGTCATATCCAGAGGTGGAAAGTAACGAATTACATTTACTTGCGTTACTGTAATTGAGTAGCTTTTTTGTGCACTTCTACTTTTTCAGGTAATTTTTAAAATCTGTAATTTTACTTTTACTTAAGTATATTTTGTTTGAAGTATTGTACTTCGCTACATTTTAAAACGCATTACTTACTGAGTAAAAAAAATTGCTCCCTGGAAACTACTTCAGTAAATAATGGGCAGGAGAGCAAACTGGCGCAGAACAGTGCAGACCCAGCTAAAAACGAAACCCCGTAGGATCGAAGGAAATAAAGAAACCCATGGCCATATTTATGTTCTATTATGCAGTGTAACCTAAACTAGCAGTTTATAAAATCTCGACATCAACCCTTTGCATGTAGAGGTATGGTTAATACTTGCATTGTTGGTTAAAATTAAGCTTTGACAGTTTAGCAAAAGGTTTTGCACAAATTAGCCAAGAAGACAGTGGTGCAGGGTTTGCGATCTGCGATAATATCGTAAATGTTGGTTTAACGATGTGCGATTTGACATTATCAGTATTTTGCCAAAAACCAAACAACACACTCCTACAGAGTGCCGTGAAGCCTAGTAGATTAGACTAGTGCGCGCGCATTCTTTCACTGCCTAGTTCAGTCTGTTAAAATGCATTTTAATGATCACAAAATTGAAGATATATGGGCAGAAAATGTATATATTTATATAATTTCATATAGTAAATCATTATCACACGCAGAGTGGGTTTTTTCTTCCAATTTTTTGTTTGATAAATGAGAATTATAAATGTTAAATGAAGTTGAATTTAATTGAGGTTAATTAAGAGACTTGCGGTTTAGACACCATATTGCCTGTTTTACGACAACAAAAATAATTCCAAACACAGCCACCATAGCACAGTTTTGCGTCTCTGAGGAATGACAGTGTTTTGTTCCTGAATGAATCAACCGTTTAAATGATTTGGTTCAATCGCAATGACTCACTTATTAACAGTAACTTGCTGACACCTACTGGCGATTTTAATTTCACATTTAATGTATTATTTTATTATTTTTTATAATTTCAAATGAGTACTCAACATTTTATGTATTATATATCAAAACATTTTTTTTGCATGTGTAACTGCAGGTTAAAATGCATTCATGTCCTGCATTAAACAGTGTGTAAATACATCTAAATGCCACTTCAGATGCAGCTTGTCTGCATTGAAAAGATGAATTTTGTTGATACTGATTTAATTAGCCTGGTAACAGCCCAAATGTCTTATTATTATAAATAACTGATTCCTTCAACTGGTTTGAAATTTAAAGGCCTATCCCAGGGGTGTCAAACTCAGTGTTACTGGAGGGCTGGAGCCCTGCAGAGTTTAGTTCCAACCCTGCTCCAATACACCTACCATGTAGTTTTCAAATAAGCCTAAATGATTAGATTAGCTGGGTCAGATGTGTTTAATAAGGGTTATATCTAAACTGTGCAGGGCTATGGCCCTTCAGGAACTGAGTTTGACACCCTTGGTCCCATTTTTGCCTCCCTTCCACTGTTAAAATGTAACTAGTATTTTTTACTCTGAGTAAATTTTAAATGAGCTACTTTTTACTTTTACTTGAGTAGATTTTTAGACTGGTACTTTTACTTGTACTTAAGTAAAATTTCATTCATGTAATGGTACTTTTACTTGAGTAGAATATTTTCGTACTCTTTCCACCTCTGGTCATATGATGTTGCTAAAAAGAACATTATTTTGTGTATTTGGTGTAATGAAATGTGTTTATGCTGTTTAAGGTTCAAAAAACAGATTATTTTCCACATAATGTACATTATTGTTTCTCCTCTATGCCCCACATTCTGAGACGCAACATTTTTTTTACAAAGCTCATCATTCTGAAAAGTGATGTGTGCTCTGATTGGCCAGCTATCCAGTGCATTGTGAATGTTTCAAGCATCTGATGGAAATGTTATGCCCCTCAACATATACTGTTATGCCGTGTTCCGGTAAGAACAACGGCATGACAGGACAAAAACAATAAAACCCATTACAGACAAGGCAGTTGTTGCACCCAGTGGGGACATAATTACTGATTATAATTACTTACAGTAGGTAGACAACCAAATGGGTAATACTGCCACGCGTACTGCCGCCGCAGGGCCGCGGCATTAACTGCAAATCAGTCGCGTGTTAAAATCATTCGTGAAACTACCGCCAGGTGGCGCAAAGGGACGGATTGCGAACTGAATATAATCGTAAAATGAAAGGAAGACGTAAAACAACAACAACATTATAATATACATTATAACATCCTTAAAAGCCATTAAAAATAGGATAGTCTTAGGCTACAGTCTACTCATCAAAAATTTAAGGAAAGACCTTTACACAAAGGCTCTTATGCTTAGTCATTAGATATATATATATATGTATATATATATTATATAATATATATATATATATATATATATATATATATATATATATATATATATGGATTAAAAGCTAAATGTTTTCATTCTTGGTTAAAAAAATAAATAAATAATAATCTTCAGGTTCCATTTGCAGAGCGAAATGAGAACGGTCCAGCATTTACAAATAATTCTTATTCACTCAGTTATTATTCTTGATTTTTCAAACTGCTAACACTTTGGATTTTTGAATTATGCCTTTACTGTGTGACCAAAAATTGTGAATTGTGACTTTGATCGCGCTGGTGCCTCACACGCACATATTCATTGGAAACAGCACCCATTCACCGATCCATTCGCACGAGCAGCGGTCCACTTTGGCATATTTTTGCTTTGAAATCCAAAGCCTATTTTACCTCATGAATAAGAGTTTAGCTTCAAATGGGCAACATGTTTGGATTTTTCCCTAATGAGAAAGATAAGCCCAACCTTATGTATCGCTTTAAATTATTTTTAATTATTATTATTTTTGTTGTTGTTTATAAGCCTATATTTTTATATACTGCAATTATATTTATCCATTAGAATTATATATTTGTAATTCTTGTTCTGTTCTGATAAATTTGTTAAATTTAAAGGATTTGTTGTGAAGTGAAGGGAACTAAAAATATCCTGTTATTAGCCTATAGCATTATTAGGCCTGCCGTTATTATTTCTGAATGTAATAAAATGCAACTCTCACAAACTTAATTTATTTTTTTAGCGTGTTTTCCTGTATGTTTTTATCCAGCTTTATTTTTCCATTGCATCTAAAAATGACTTTGTGCATCACATTCACTTCATGAACATAACAAATATAACTTCAGATCCGCCATTTTATCAATTTTATACAGGAATTGTTTATTAAAAAAAATAAAAAATCTAATTATATTGTTAGTTTTATGCTAACATGCAATCAAGGCATTCAGATACTATACAAGATACAAGTTAATTTAGGCTATTTAACCTGCACTGTGACATTTTACCATTTCAGCTTATAAACTTCTTAAGATTTTAAAGTCAGTTTAATAGTATTGAAATTCAAGTTGAATCTAGTATAAAAAAGGTTTTAATTGCTTAAGTTATTTCTATGAATTAATAAGTTAGCATGACTTTTTTATCATAGCATTTTTTTACGAGCTGCATTCGTTTTCTGAAACCAAGCACCCACTTTTTTCTTTTTTAAATCTATTAATCGCTCGCATATCTCCTACAACAAATAATGGCTAATAGAGGTTCTTTCTTTTATTATTTATTTATAATGTTTATTCTTGAAGAAAATAAGTATTTATTCTTTAATAAAATAAGGGACAGAATAAGGGACGATCCAAATATTTGGAATGTACAATAATATAGGCCTATATCTGCCTGCAGTTAAAAAGTTATCATATTTGTTTTGATTCATCCATTTAATTAGCCTATTCTAAAAATAAAAAATAAATAATGTCATAAATTTTACCATTATACAGGTCCTTCTCAAAAAATTAGCATATTGTGAAAAAGTTCATTATTTTCCATAATGTAATGATAAAAATTAAACTTTCATATATTTTAGATTCATTGCACACCAACTGAAATATTTCAGGTCTTTTATTGTTTTAATACTGATGATTTTGTCATACAGCTCATGAAAACCCAAAATTCCTATCTCAAAAAATTAGCATATTTCATCCGACCAATAAAAGAAAAGTGTTTTTAATACAAAAAAAAGTCAACTTTCAAATAATTATGTTCAGTTATGCACTCAATACTTGGTCGGGAATCCTTTTGCAGAAATGACTGCTTCAATGCGGCGTGGCATGGAGGCAATCAGCCTGTGGCACTGCTGAGGTGTTATGGAGGCCCAGGATGCTTCGATAGCGGCCTTAAGCTCATCCAGAGTGTTGGGTCTTGCGTCTCTCAACTTTCTCTTCACAATATCCCACAGATTCTCTATGGGGTTCAGGTCAGGAGAGTTGGCAGGCCAATTAAGCACAGTAATGCCATGGTCAGTAAACCATTTACCAAGTGGTTTTGGCACTGTGAGCAGGTGCCAGGTCGTGCTGAAAAACGAAAATCTTCATCTCCATAAAGCTTTTTCAGCAGATGGAAGCATGAAGTGCTCCAAAATCTCCTGATAGCTAGCTGCATTGACCCTGCCCTTGATAAAACACAGTGGACCACACCAGCAGCTGACACATGGCACCCCAGACCATCACTGACTGTGGGTACTTGACACTGGACTTCAGGCATTTTGGCATTTCCTTCTCCCCAGTCTTCCTCCAGACTCTGGCACCTTGATTTCCGAATGACATGCAAAATTTGCTTTCATCCGAAAAAAGTACTTTGGACCACTGAGCAACAGTCCAGTGCTGCTTCTCTGTAGCCCAGGTCAGGCGCTTCTGCCACTGTTTCTGGTTCAAAAGCACACGCCTGTGCACGGTGGCTCTGGATGTTTCTACTCCAGACTCAGTCCACTGCTTCCGCAGGTCCCCCAAGGTCTGGAATTGGTCCTTCTCCACAATCTTCCTCAGGGTCCGGTCACCCCTTCTCGTTGTGCAGCGTTTTTTGCCACACTTTTTCCTTCCCACAGACTTCCCACTGAGGTGCCTTGATACAGCACTCTGGGAACAGCCTATTCGTTCAGAAATGTTCTTTTCTTTTTTTCGCTTGAGGGTGTGTCTTTACGGCCTCTCGCTTGCAGGGTGTCAATGCATGGACTTCTGGACGGCAGTCTTTCCCCAGTGCATGATTGCGGTTTTGCTGGTAAATGAAACAGGCGGGCGCTGAACCAGGCTGGGAGTTTTAAAAGCCATCAGGAATCTTTTGCAGGTGTTTAGATGTTATTAGTTGAGTTCAGATGCCTTTTAGGTTCATAGCTCGTTTTGAGAAGAACCAGGCTTCAGAATGCTAATTTTTTAAGGGTTAGTTTGCTTTTTTTTTGAATTTTGGGTTTCATGATGCTGTATGCCAAAATCATCAGTATTAAAAACAAGTAAATAAAAGACCTGAAATATTTCAGTTGGTGTGCAATGAATCTAAAATATGAAAGTTTAATTTTTATCATTACATTATGGAAAATAATGAACTTTTTCACAATATGCTAATTTTTTGAGAAGGACCTGTAGAACTGGGGTAGTAATTTAGGAGGTGAAAATACAGTGAAATTACAAATGGCATGGGATTTTAAAGCATGACAACTGAAGGTCTATGAAACATTTCTATGATGCATTTTTTTAAACAATGGCACATACTTTTCAGTGAAAAGTATGTGCTTCTGGTGTTTGGAGTTGTACTTCAATATAATGAGATCCAAGTTTAAGAATAGCCTACACTATGTTTTTTTTTTTTTTTTTTTTTTTACTCTCTATTTAACAGCATTATCTCAGTGAAATACGTCTTTCTTCAGGTAGACTGGATGTTTTCCCGCCTTGCTAAATGTTGGGCTCATGATCAATGAGTTGTATTCGCTCAAACTGATTTAGTAAAATCAAACCGCGGAAGGTGAAGCTGGGTCAGAAACACCGCTCTGCACTCGCTCCGTGGATAAAGTTGAAATGTTATGTTCATAACGTAGCCTATAAAAATTAAATAAAAATAAATAAATAAATAAAATAACAGGAGAGTTTCAAAGGGGATTAGGCTATTGTGTGCAAACTTTTTTTCCTACCAAACACCAAACTAATAACAATGTCAGCATTAAAAGGTATAATTGCTGCTTTCTGCTGTGCAAATTTTGTTTGTGATGAAAATAATTAAAAATAATTTAAAATAAAATAAATAATTTAAATAATTTAACCCGAAAATAATCAGTAAAAGGAACAGACAAACTTGTAATCTTCTGATCGGAGAGATTATGTGTATCAAGCTAGGCTATAGCTAAATATGTTTATCATGTGAATTATTGCTACATATGGAGTTATATTGCGGGCTGTTGGCATGAATTGTATTCGTGATGGAGTGGTGGTGGAGCGCTCTTGGAGCGAGTGAAAACCACAACGCTCCGACTTTTAAAAAATCCTCTCCTCGCTCCACACTGTAAAAAGTGAACAGTTGGATCAACTTAAAAAAATTACTTCAATTGGTAACACCTAAAGAAATTAAGTTTTCTCAACTTAAATTATCATGTTTAATCAATTTCATTTCACTAGGTTAATCACACTTATATTATTTGAGTTCATTCAATCCTATTATTTACATTAGTCTAACTTAATTTCACTGCATTCCAACTTAAATATATTACTTTTTACTACAGTTAGATCAACTTAAAAAAATTAGTTCAATGGTAACACCTAAATAAAATTATGTTTCCTCAACTTAAATAATTATATTTTCTCAACTTAATTTCACTAGGTCAATCACACAAGACTCAAATTGCTTTAGAGATATTTATTACTATTAATTCATTTATACGCTAACAGTGTTTTCCATATTACAAACTTTAAGAAATCATTACAAACTGTTCATATTTGTTGTGCAAATGAAATTTCATTTACTGACACATTTTACATCCATAATAGTCTTTTTGCAAAGTCGTCTTTGCACTGCATATTTTTATAAAAAGAAATATAAAAAGTGGTTATGCCCTTAAATGAGCCACCTAAAAACAATTAAAGGGATAGCTCACTCAAAAATGGTTCAAGTTGTTTCAAACCTGTATGAGTTTGTTTCTTCTGCTGAACACAAAATAAGATGTGTTGAAAAATGTTGGTAACCAGACAGTTTACCGTACCCATCAACTTCCAGCAGGAAAAAAAAGACTAAAAGTCAATGGGTACGGTCAACTGTCTGGTTACCAACATTTTTCAACACACGTTATTTTGTGTTCAGCAGAAGAAACAAACTCATGCAGGTTTGGAACAACTTGAACCATTTTTGGGTGAACTATCTCTTTAATATATTCTTAAAATAGAACCATATAAGTGTATTTAAAAGTGCTTTAGAACAGCTTACAAGTAATGCCCTAAACTGAGCCATGATTTTATATTTAAAAAAAAAATAAATAAATAAAAAAAATAAACCAACCACCCAGATCATGGAAAATGTTTTTGACAGCTTAAGAGTTATAGGTAATTACCCTTTCACCAATGTAAAGGGAACCAGGGAAAGACATATGACTGAACAAATGGATAGTCTTACAATAAGAACACATGAAACATCCAACTAAAACAGAGACATTCTTTCAAACACATGCACATTCAAACATTACTGCAAGTTCACTGTAGTCTCCTGAAAAGAATTTGAACTTTTGGTGACATCATGTGCTGATCGAGCTGCAAGAGAACTTTCTGGAATACCTTGAATGTAAACCGAAGTGGTTTTGGATGAGCCAGAGTGATGATGTATATCATCCCGAGAAGCAAGGCACAAGCTGATGTGAACAAAGGCAGCTCATTCAGAACTTTAACACTCTCAATGATGACACCTATGTCAGCCGGTGGTTCGTGATGTCCCCCCTCCTTCCGAATAACATACACCGCCATGGTGAGCTGCTCCAGCTCTCCCTCGCAATCATCTTGCTGGTTCTCCTAAAGTAGTGTACATAATTATTATTATTATCTTTTTTTTTACATTTTTCGTTCATAACTACAAAACACATTTTGTACTTTCTGAAAAATAAAATCAAAACAGAATATGCGGACTTTCAACTCACAAGGTACTCCTTGATAAGATCTTGAGGATTTTCCCCCAGGAAAACGATGAGGGCCTTCAGGACACACTCTCTTTTCACGTGAATGTTTTCAGTCTGTGATAAAGCAATCGATAAAATTATTTTTTTTATTTTAAAAATTATGAGTTATCTGTAATAGAGAATCAGATTTTGCCAAGGATAGCAAAGGACAAGAAAATATAAACATTTACAAAACTATAAAAGTTTGTTTTAAATGATTGGCCAAAGTATATGAGTTATTTGACTTATAGAATATAATTTTTCTTTTTTTGGATTAAAATGTTTATGTCTATGTTGTATTTAAAAATAGAAGAAATCACCTTTTGAAAGTAACTGTGTGGTTCAAATAACAACTATATTGCATATTGCAAGTGGTTCAGCACAGCAAAAGTTCCGGATTCCACGTCAGAATGCCGGCTCATTACTGGCAAGCTCCTGCGTCAGCATCATACACATTTAAATTTGGTCTTTTTCATATTAAATCAGCCAGTACTTGTGTACCTTTTACATGCACAATACTGTACATTTCACGTCATATACCATAATCATTTTGAGCTTCAAAATTGGTTTACACTGTATGGACACTAAGAAAAGAGATATTTTTCTGAAAATCCAGCAAAAAAGGCACATGCATTCAGAATGTCATAAGGGTGAGTTAATGCAAATTTTAGTTGGAAAATTCTTAATGAGGATAAAATGAAAGTCAATAACATTAGATGGAATTTACTCAAACATATCCGACATTAGTAATTAATATTATCTATTATAGAATAAATTAGATTACTTAAATTAATAGAAATTACTACCATGTAACGTTATAGCAAAGTGTCCTGACTCAGTCGTCAAATATTAAAAAACCTTTCAGTTCTAAGGGCACCCCAAAAAATTAGTTAAATTTTAAGTGGTAGAAAATGGTTTGCTACAGGTCAAGTAATTAATTAGATGTGAAAATACTACTATTTCTACAAAAAGAAATCATAATTTTCTACTAAAGAAAACCCTGACATTTTTTCCTGGATGAAGCTATCACCGTGAGCCAGGCAAATGAAGCTAGCGTTAAGCACAATGGGTGCGTCTCAATCAGCTCCCTAGTTCAGTAGTCAGGGCACTGATAAGGGAATCAGTCAATGGGCTGACTCCCGGATCAGTGCCCTGATAGCTTAACTAGGGCGCTGATTGAGACGCACCCACTGACTTTCATCATCATCAGCCTATTCTGGGCGGAAAAAAAATGTATCGATGAATAAATCAGAGGTAACGGTTTCAAAGACAAATAAAAGAACAAACAAACATTACTTTAAAAGCATAATAAATATTTAACTGCAGGAAATCAAATTCGAGCATTTTATCCCGCTCTCCGAGCACTTCCCGCCCAAAGAATTTCAAATATCTCGGAATTATATCTCGCGCGGCACAGACGGTTAACGTAAACATGAGGAGGCATCAATTTAAAAAATAATTTTATACACACACTCCCAAGATCCAAACTGTAAAACAAATGAGTAAATGCAACATATTGTATATACAGAACATGCTCAGTAAAGCTATATCGCAAACGTACGTTCAAAAATTTGGTTAATTACGATTTCGTTAGTATTCATGTTCACAAACAACATTAATTAACTCATAAACAACTAAAACACACGTCCAAAAGATGCTTTTTCGAGTATATTAATTAAAATAAATTTTCCAACCTATATTTTTTCATCCGAGTGCGGAGAAAAAAAATGGCGGTTGTCAGTTGAGCAACAGAAGTTGAAATCAGGCTCGTGCGTCATGACGTCAGAAAAAAACGTTCTGGCGCGGAGATCCTTTTAAAGGGAAATTTATACTTTGGGTGAAAGTGAGATATTTGAGTGTCTGTGACTTTCTATGCGCTCAAGTTGAATGAGTGTACAATAATAAATTACGATTAGGAAAGCAGAAATACGAAGTAAATAGACTCAAATAGTTCTAGTAATCCAACTTAGACCCATGTTCACTTTTTACAGTGCAGTCAAAATAACCCCGCTCCGCTCATACTCTGCTCGGCAGCATGTCTCAAACGCACGGGGGAGGGTTGAGCCTAATCATTCTCAAAACATAAAATATTGATTTTATTTCAATTTTCAATTTTCGGAAAAAATCAGTGTTAAGGCATCTCTCCATTGCGGACAGTTCTGAAAGAAGAATTTATGCAAACGCGTATAAAATGCTTTAAAAACATTAACAGAGATGTCTAGAGGGTATTTAATAGGTCTGCCCCCCACATAAGATTTTTCTAGTTACTAGTCGTTCTTTTGTCATTATTCGACTAATCGCAGGTTTATATTAAATTTACATCTTTAATCCATAATGAGCCTTAATATATTCCGCGCTCAAGCACACACATTAAGTTTGCCACAAAGCACAGGCAGAAGTAGCCCATTAATTGTGAAAAAGGAGACATTTTAATTATTTATTAATAAACAAATGTTTTCTTGTCGGCTGCAAGATGAAATTCACATTGCTGACTTTCTCCACATGGACGCGCATTTAGAGAGAAATACAACCCCCACAGATTACATAATGTTTTCGTTTTGAATTGATTCGTTTAAAAGACATTTCATTTTTTATTTTTGAATTTTTTGGGCATATTTATAATGTATGTGGGTTACTTAAAGTTTTTTTTTTTTTATTGTTAAAAATCACGTGATCGAGATGGCGCCTCCCTGTCATGCATGCACATTAATAATTTTTGCACAAACACTTGAATATTAATAATAATTCACATTTTGCATATGCATTACAAATTAAATATATATATACAACTATATATATATATATATATATTTACATGCAATTATTCAAAATAAAACCAAACAAGATTTGTAATGAAGATAAAATATGTAGACAAATAAGAACAAATGCTGCATGTGCACTCAGCATCATGCGCGCCGAGCAAATCTTGCACTGATATTTTTAAACGGAATATTACACAAACCTGCATTTAAATGCGGCTGCAATTTATTTATTTATTTTATTTATCTTATTTTTACTTTACTTAATTATATGAAAGCAGGTAAAGAAGACTCCATTTAAAATCACTGAAATTGTCAATTAATGAAGCTCTTTTTTACATTGTATTTTGTTGATCAATGAGAGAACTTGAGTTTATACGTGAAGACATTTTATTAATCAGTCCATTCTTTAGAGTTTCAATGATTTAGTTAAATCGTGCAGGTTTAATTTGTTCGTTTCTTGTTTTAATTAGGCCTAAAAAATGGGAGCGAAATTATACAGTGCCTCACGTTTTACTAAAATAAAGAAAATAATTTATAAAACACGCAAGCCTAGCTTACTATGCTACCACTTTTAATGCTCCAATGCAAAGTAAACCACATTTTTCTTTTTAATAAATATAACACCAGTGCCTTACGTTTTACTAAAATAAAGAAAATTATAATATTATATTAAATCAAAGCACCTACTGGCCACCTACTGTATACTGTCTTTTTACACACTGCGTTGCATATTGCGCAGCGTAAACATAAAAAAATGTCTGCATTTGTGATCGGAGAAACGACAAACTACAAGTGCTACTCTACACTGTTTAAAATTTTGTTTGAATCATCACTGGCAAATACTTTACATATGTTAACCTAATTACATACCATGAGTCAGAAGCGCCAGACTGCCCTTGCAGAGGGTGAGGAATGGCAAGCGGCTTGAGTAAGGAACGGCCTGTGGCGTGAGTGAGCAGCAGCCAGCGGCTATAATGAGGAACGGCCGGCGGATTCGACGAAGGAGCGGCCAGGGATTGTGGCAACCACATGTGATGGCCCCAGGCTGGATTGCACTTCGTCCACGGTGAAAGCCGATCCGGCAATCCACAGTGCGAAGTTGATGCATTTCCTCAGCGACCAGCACGGATCAGCTCTAGGCATGACAAAGCGGATATCGTGCTCTTTTGGAAGGCAAAACAATGTAGTTTCACTTTCACAATGAAACACACAGTTTCTCCATGAAATGGTGCCGGCGGCAACAGTGAGAATAAAAGGTATGCCTTCTTTCTTTGCGTGAACATTTGGGTGGCATTTTGCAAATCTACCCACACAGTGACGTAGAGATGTGGGGGTGTGTTTAAATGAGCCATTTCAGGGGGGCGTGGACAAGTCTTAACTTTTATAAAGAATATCATTTTGGATTTGAGACTTTAGACTTTGCAACTTTACAGATCTTCTTTATGCACCAAGAGCTTGTAACACTCAAAATGAAAGGAAAAGTTGAAATCTCATCATATGACCCGTTTAAATGTAGATTTAAATCTAGAAACCTCTACGTGAACACACCTGCCCGAATAAAGTGCGGGGGATGAATTTACATTTTATAAAAATGTAATATTTTTTTAAATGTAAAAAAATGCAGCTAACATTGTTCTAAACAAAGCAATATTAACAAAGATGGCTGTTCTCTTTTGTTCTTTCTGCTTGATTAAAGGGCGTTGAGGGATCTTGTCTTTATGTTATTTGACTAAAAACTATTCACACTTTGAACTTATTATTACAGTATTTATTTAACAAATGTAGACTGCATTAAAATATGTATCACAACACTGATAAAACAAGCTTATACTCATTTCCTCATCCTCCGAATTATACTTGTCAATCCTGTTTTTATTCTCTTTTGTTCTTGCTGTTTGATTAAAGGGTGTTAAGGGGTCTTGTCTTTATGTTATTTGACTAAAAACTATTCATACTTTGAACTATTATTATTACAGTATTTTAAAAAAAAAAAAAAAAAAAAAAAAAACATAGCCTGCATATGTATCACAACACTGGTAAAACAGGCTTATACTGATTTCCTCAATCTCCGAATTATACTTGTCAATCCTTTTTTTATTATCATTATCATTAAAAAAAGAGAATAAATTCACAACAGGATAAGAATAGAATTCTATTTTAAATAAAACATTTTTTTCTACAACAACAACAACAACAGTAGTGTTTACAACAGCAAAACCACTATACACTGTAAACTCATTATTTATAATAATAATATAAATAAATGGGCCAAGCACTCCAAAGGTAAAATGAGGAGCTAAGCATGGCATGAAGCATCAGACCAACTGCAACAATGAGTAATTAAAGCACGCACCACCCCATCTGCCCCCTGGCTGTCCGATGTTCTCTGTGAACATCGCTCTAAACTCAGGGCTGCAGAGAGGAAATGGCATAAATCAAGAAACTCTACCGACCTCAGCGTGTATCAGTCTCTCCTCTCTTCCTTCTCCGCAAATGTCTTCACTGCTAAAACATCATACTACCACAACAAAATTAACAACTGTTCTGACTCTCGCACACTTTTTAAAACTTTCTCTTCTCTTCTTAGTCCGCATCCACCTCCTCCTTCATCGACTCTTACAGCCGATGACTTTACAGTTTTCTTCACAAATAAGACAAGAACCATCAGTGACCAATTCTCCACACCACAGACGGATGATAACTTCATAACGACTAATACGCACTCTCTCTCCTCCTTCTCTCCACTCTCAGAGATGGACGTTTCCAAACTTATCCTGTCCAGTCATCCTACTACTTGTCCACTTGATCCTATTCCCACTCACCTCCTTCAAGCGATTTCTTCTTCAGTAATACTTTCACTTACTCACATTATCAACACCTCTCTTCACTCTGGTACAGTTCCCTCAGCATTTAAGCAGGCTCGGGAAAAGCCCACTGCTTAAGAAACCATCTCTAAATCCAGCACTTCTAGAAAACTACAGATCGGCATCCCTTCTTCCATTCATTGCAAAGACACTTGAGCGAGTTGTGTTCAACCAACTCTCTATGATTTTTGAACAGAACAAGCTCCTGGACAGCAACCAATCTGGCTTCAAAAGCGGCTACTCAACTGAGACTCATCTTGCTGGATCTGTCTGCTGCTTTTGACACAGTTAATCACCAGATTCTACTGTCCACCCTCAGAAAGATGGGCATCTCTGGAACCGCACTTCTGTGATTTAAGTTCTACCTCTCAGATAGATCCTTCAGGGTGTCTTGGAGGGGTGAAGTTTCTAAGTCACAACTTCTTGCTACTGGGGTTCCTCAAAGCCCAGTACTTGGACCACTTCTCTTCTCCATCTACATGACCTCATTAGGATCTGTCATTCAGAAGCATGGCTTTTCCTATCACTGCTATGCTGATGACACTCAACTCTACTTCTAATTCCAACCAGATGATTCGAAAGTAGCTGCTCGCATTGCAGCCTGTCTGAGTGAGATTTCTAGCTGGATGAATGACCATCACCTTCAGCTCAACCTTACTAAGACAGAACTGCTGGTGGTTCCAGCTAACCCATTGTTACATCACAACTACTCTATACAGCTGGTTGCATCAACCATAACTCCTTCCAGGACAGCCAGAAACCTAGGAGTTGTGATGGATCATCAGTTAAGCTTTACAGACCATATTGCTACAATGACCCGGTCCTGCAGATTTGCCTTATACAACATTAGGAAGATTAGACCCTTCCTGTCAGAGCAAGCCACTCAACTTCTTGTCCAAGCTCTTGTTCTCTCCAGACTGGACTATTGTAATGCTCTCCTGGCGGGCCTTCCTGCATGTACTATCAAGCCTCTACAACTGATTCAGAATGAAGCATTGAGGGTTGTCTTCAATGAGTTAAAAAAAAGCTCACGTTACTCCTCTCCTCATCAGGTTACACTGGCACTTGACCAACTAATACTAGCACTTACCTTTTCTTGTCTATCCTATTCTTGAAAAAAACAACAAAAACAAAAAAAAACCTTCGGGTTCTGTTCTAGACTAACTGAGACTTGTCATGGCACTTGTATACTGTTGTTGTTCTCTCGTTGGTCTGATTTCTTCTATTGTTCTCATTTGTAAGTCGCTTTGGATAAAAGCATCTGCTAAATGATTAAATGTAAATTTAAAGTAAGTTTAGGATCATTTGAAGCAGAATGGCTGAAAAATCATAAACACCCCTGTTGAAAAAAACATGTTTTGAAGCATGGCTGCTGGTTTAAGATGGTCCTTAGCCCGTTTGAGCTGGTTTGAACTGGTCAGGTGCTGGTCCTAAGCTGGTCATGTGCTGGTTTAAGTTGATAATGTGCTGGTTTAAGATGGTCCTTAGCAACTAGCTCCTGCTCAAGACCAGCTTAGGACCAACATATGACCATCTTAAACCAGCTCACGACCAGCTAAGGACCAGTTAAACCAGCTCAAACCAGCAGTCATGCTTCAAAACATAGATAACCAGCATATGCTGGTTTTTCAACAGGGACAACTTCTCGTAATATGATTTAATGGCTTATCACTTGTGACCAATAGGTGGCACTGTTACCAAATCGATGTGGTGTATTCTGTGTGAGGTAACAATGGCACACACAAAGTTTGGTGTCAATATGTCAAAGCTTTGCAGAGATACAGCCTAAAGGGGCGTTCACACCAGACGCGACTTGCACGAATATACTGCGCTATTCGCGCGTAGTTGGACGCTTGAACATTTTGAGTTTTCTTGCCTCATTGTAGAATGAAATTCACTTCACAACAGACGCGAATTCGTGTCATGGGAGGGGCTTCTGCCAGGCGGCTCCAGTGTCGTTGCGAAATGGCTGACATGGATTTTGTTGAGAGGGTAGCTGCACTTGGAAGCTATGGAAGGCTGAAAAAAAGCGTAGACTCGTTTGGTGCCATGTCTGGGTCCATCCGATCCTTCAGAGGTGCACCAAGCTTGATGAGTTTCACCAACTCCTACAGGAGCTGCGCCTGGATGACAGCCGCTTACAGCAGTACTTCTGACTGAGCCAGTCCCAGTTTGATGACCTTTTGTCCCGTGTCGGTGGGAGGATTTCCCTCCAGGACACCAACTACAGGCGCTCTATTCCACCTGCAGAGCGCCTTTCCATCTGCCTCCAGTAAGTAAATCATTTAATATTCTGTGTGATCACAAGTAATTAATGACTGAGAACCTCCACAGACATATAGTCTTCTCACTCTTCTGAACACACAGTTATCAATACAGCACTTTAATGAAACGGCAATTAAATTTCGTCTACAACAGTCAAAGTGGGTTTTGAATTGTGCAGGTAACTGCTATATTATAATATTGAATAATAGTCTGTTTTTGCAATGTAGCAAGCAAATCAGAGCAAATGCTAAATAAAGTTAAAGTATTAAGGGCATTTTATCAAGCTTGTTGTTTAACTGTAAAAAACTAAAGAGAAATGAAGATGTCACAAACATAAGTATTATAAATTTATATTTGCTAATATGGAATTGCAATCTGCATTTATAACAACGCTTATTGTATTTTTTTTTCTTTCTCTCTTTCAGGTATCTTGCCACTGGAGACTCCTTCCGGACCATTGCCAGTAGTGTTGTTTTTGGCGACCTGCTTTAATTTTAGTTTTAGTCTAGTCTTTATGTGAAGCTGTCATTTTAGTTTTTATTAGTTTTAGTCACAATCATACTCTTTTTAGTCTAGTCAAGTTTTAGTCGACGAAAACTAATGACTAATGACATTTTATTATGATATTTAGTCTAGTTTTTATACATTTAGTCTAGTTTTAGTCAATGAAAATGGTATTTTAGTCTCTTTTTAGTAATGCAATTCTATTTAACCAAGTCAATATAGTACATGTACCTAGAAGTATAAACGAAACCAAAATTTTATTTTAGCCAAACCCATTTCAAACAAGGTTATTTTATTATATTATTGTTACCTTATACACTTAAGAATACATCCATTCCAGACACGGAAGATGCTCTGATTTTAATTTACAACATTTATTTTACCAACCAAACATGTAAGAAGTACACACACATACATTTAAATAAGATATTTAAAAACAATAAATAAAATAAAATAAAAAAAATATTTTCTTATAAAAATCTTATACTCGACGCGTCCACAATTGCGCTTGCGTGTTGCCAAAAATTTGCTTTGAGTGCACGTGAACTCATTTTACGTAGCGGAGTGCACAGCATTTTTTGTAACTTTCCGCATAACTCCGCATCCGAACATGCACGAGTTCAGGGTGATTCTAGCCGAACATGCACGTCTGCGTTTGTGTGAAACAGAAGCTGTTTAATGTGAAGTTCAAACTCCATCAGGTGCTTTTTGACGGAAAAGGTTTTTTTTTTTTTTTTAAGTTTGCATAGGTTGTCCAAGGCTTCTTATTTGAGGTACGTTTTATTTTTATTGTATAAAATAGAATTAGAATTCATTTAGATATTAATTATACACTATGTGCTTAAAGTTGTTTTGTGTTTGATGCGAAATACAGCCAATAGTTTAAGATTGTTTTAAGTTTGTACATACAGAAATTATTAATTCATCAACTCATTCATCACAAGACTTGTACTGGCCATACTTGCAAATTACTTCTCACCGGTGATTCCCGACGGTTTCAGAGGACAATTACTCCTCGTCGCTCCCCTGTCATTTCAAATAGTACAGCGGCGAACGTGACAAGTATAAAAGCCTTGTCTGTTTGGGAAGGTGCGCTCGCAGTCAGCGGAGCCAGGCGAAAGTATAAATCCCGCTTAACTTTGTTGTCATCTTCTAAATAATGACGCGAGTGGGGCTTGAGGAAGTGACGTCGGTTGCGTCTGCGCAGAGACAGAAATACTGCTAAATAATAATAACGTGACTAAATGAGACGAAAAAACATTATAACATTTCATTTCGTCTCGATTTGGTCAATGAAAATGAAGAGACATTTTAGCATAGTTTTTATTTTGTAAACCACATTGTCTCATTTTTATTCGTCAACAATATTGCATCGTCAATATTCATCGTCACATGACCAGCATTTACGTTGCATCTCGTCTCGTTTTCGTCACATGATAAAGGTTCGTTGACGACGATATTTAGTCATAATTTTGGTTGACAAAAGCAACACTAATTGCCAGCAGCTTCCGTGTTGGTGTCTCCATAGTCTGCAAGGTTGTCCCAGACGTGGTGACTGCAATCTGGGAGGTTCATTGCTGAGGGTTTCGAGGAGAGGTGGAACTTTCCGCTCTGCTGTGGAGCACTGGATGGCAAGCATGTCCTGATAAAGGCACCCCCGAACACCGGATCCCAGTTCCACAACTACAAGGGAACTTTTTCCTTAGTTCTCCTTGCTGTTGTGGATGCAAGGTATTGCTTCCGGGTGATTGATGTCAGGGGATGTGGGCGGACGAGCGATCTGGCCAACTCAGCCTTTGGCCAGGCACTCCGTGGGGGCACCCTCCATCTGCCACCTGACCATCCTCTTCCAGGAGCTGACCACAGAGGACCCTACCCCCATGTTTTTGTGGCAGATGAGAACTTTTCCCTCAGGAAAAACCTCATTAGACCATTCCCTGGGTGCACCCTTCCCAGAGAGAGACGGGTCTTTAATCACCGTCTCTCCAGAGCTCGGCTGGTGGTGGAGAACACCTTCGGGATCCTGTCCTCACAGTGGAGGATGTATCGCCGCCTCATAGAGCTTCAGCCTGATGTTGTGGAGAGGTGTGTGAAGGCAACGTGTGTCCTCCACAACTTTATGAGGAGATCTGCTGTGAGGGGGTGGTGCAAGGTGCAGAGGACTTGCTGCAGAGTCTCGGTCGGGTTGCAGCCAATAATTCTGCCAGAGAGGCCATCCAGGTCAGGGACAGCTTCATGGCTCACTTTTCAGCTGAGGGAGCAGTCCCGTGGCAACCAACTGAATAGTTTTTGGTTATTATATCCTGTGCTGTTTATGTCCTTTATGTTAAGCTCTTGTAAATATTCCCATCCTTTTGTCTTTCCTTTTGATTTACACCCTTTATATGTGGTAAATAATCAAATCTTTTCAACCTCTCTTGTAAATATTGCTATCTTTTTTCATCCTTATCTCTTGTAAATCTGTCATAATTTTTCAATCATTTTTTGTTCAAGTTTAGATTGTTATAGTTTACTTGTTTTCAAATGATAAATGGAGCCAGCCTCCAAAAGGAATCCCTGTCTCATTGCTGCATTCTCATTACACTATACCACAACACTGGTCCAATCACAAATAACTATTTTTTACTTTACTATTGTGAGTGCATTGGCAATAGGATATAATTAGAATGAATGTACAAACGTTTTCCATAAGTATTCTAGTCTTAACATAGAAATAATATTTTTGGTCATTGTATAGAACATTTATTTATACAAAATAAATCAAATCAAATTAAAATATATATAAAAACTATATAGAAAGAACATTTACAACTATTTACATGCAGGAATAAAAAGGATCTTGCTTGGAAGAGGGAAGAGTGAGGGCCAAAGTGAAGGAGAGGAGAAAGGAGAGAAAGACTGGTTCATTCCCTGCAGAGATTGCTGCCTCTTTTTTTAAAACTACAGTCGTGGCCAAAAGTTTTGAGAATTACATAAATATTAGTTTTCAAAAAGTTTGCTGCTTTTAGATCTTTGTTTCAATTGTTTCTGTGATGTACTGAAATATAATTACAAGCACTTCATACGTTTCAAAGGCTTTTATCGACAATTACATGACATTTATGCAAAGAGTCAGTATTTGCAGTGTTGGCCCTTCTTTTTCAGGACCTCTGCAATTCGACTGGGCATGCTCTCAATCAACTTCTGGGCCAAATCCTGACTGATAGCGGGTTTTTGTTTGTCCACCCACCTCTTGAGGATTGACCACAAGTTCTCAATGGGATTAAGATCTGGGGAGTTTCCAGGCCATGGACCCAAAATTTCAACATTCTTGTCCCCGAGCCACTTAGTTATCACTTTTGCCTTATAGTTCGGTGCTCCATCGTGCTGGAAAATGCATTGTTCTTCACCAAACTGTTGTTGGGTTGTTAGAAGTTGCTGTTGGAGGGTGTTTTGGTACCATTCTTTATTCATGGCTGTGTTTTTGGGCAGAATTGTGAGTGAGCCCACTCCCTTGGATGAGAAGCAACCCCACACATGAATGGTGTCAGGATGCTTTACTGTTGGCATGACACAGGACTGAAGATAGCGCTCACCTTTTCTTCTCCGGACAAGCCTTTTTCAAGATGCCCCAAACAATCGGAAAGGGGCTTCATCGGAGAATATGACTTTGCCCCAGTCCTCAGCAGTCCATTCACTATACTTTCTGCAGAAGATCAATCTGTCCCTGATGTTTTTTTTTTGGAGAGAAGTAGCTTCTTTGCTGCCCTTCTTGACACCAGGCCATCTTCCAAAAGTCTTCGTCTCACTGTGCGTGCAGATGCGCTCACACCTGCCTGCTGCCATTCCTGAGCAAGCTCTGCACTGGTGGCACTCCGATCCCGCAGCTGAATCCTCTTTAGGAGACGATCCTGGCGCTTGATGGACTTTCTTGGACGCACTGAAGCCTTCTTTACAAGAATTGAACCTCTTTCCTTGAAGTTCTTGATGAACCTATAAATTGTTGATTTAGGTGCAATCTTAGTAGCCACAATATCCTTGCCTGTGAAGCCATTTTTATGCAACGCAATGATGGCTGCACGCGTTTCTTTGCAGGTCACCATGGTTAACAATGGAAGAACAATGATTTCAAGCATCACCCTCCTTTTAACATGTCAAGTCTGCCATTCTAACCTGACATAATGATCTCCAGCCTTGTGCTCGTCAACATTCTCACCTGAGTTAACAAGATAATTACTGAAATGATCTCAGCAGGTCCTTTAATGACAGCAATGAAATGCAGTGGAAAGGTTTTTTTTGGGATTAAGTTAATTTTCATTGCAAAGAAGGACTATGCAATTCATCTGATCACTCTTCATAACATTCTGGAGTATATGCAAATTGCTATTATAAAAACTTTTCCAATTTCCAATATTTATGTAATTCTCAAAACTTTTGGCCACGACTGTACTCTTTAGGCTCCAATTGTTCCAAATTAAGCAGAACTGTGCTGCTTTCATAAATTAATTTGTGTATTTGAAATTTGACGAATTCTTTCATCTGAGGCGGCAACCTCTGCAGGGAAGGGACCAGACTCAAGAGGAAGAGCTCCTCCTCTGAGGGTGGAGGCAGCGCTGGAGCTACAAGACGGGTCCGGCATGCTTCTAGGAGCTGCCGCTCCACCTCCGATGGCTGCTCCCTAGGCCTTCTCTGAGCTCTTCTTCTTGGTGGCACTGTATCAAATGATGATTTTGTACAATGAGAAGGCAGAAAAGGATTAAACTTATTCACAAACCATCAGTGTTGTGTGAGGCTATGAGTGCTTACTGTAAATATAATATGCATGTAAACATGGTCATTATTGCCTGTACACACCTGTGGGTACAGCAGCAGATGGTGAAGGGCTGGCAGGGAAAGCAGAAGCAGCAGCAGGTTCTGGCAGAGGGGACCCAGGCTCACTGCCATCAAAAGAACCAGTCGGCTGTCATAACAATATTAAATAAAGTTGTGTATCGCACAGTAACGAATTTTAGGATCTCAAGCTGCATGCTTTCAACTCTCTTTTTATTAACAGTCTACTTTCACTTCTTCATGACATATCTGTGCCCACTGGCATACTAGTGACACCTACTGTTTATACATGTATCTCACTATACCACATATTCCCTTTTTGTCGAAGAAGAAAACTTAGATAATAACCAAAATAACAAAGAACAGAACATTAGAAAAATAACAGTTCTGAATAATAACAAAATACCTAGTTTTGTAACTCAGTAGTTGTTTTACTGGCTTCTATTAGTAAATGAACAAGTACACTTCTATATACCAATATGTCCCAAACACCTTATTAGACTATAAACATTTTTTCCCCAGTATTTCGTATATCCCTCCTCTGTTAAGTTATCAAGGACTTCTCTTTATGTAACATAGTCCTTGGTCCATATTGGGGCCCGACGCACTCTACAAGGACGCGAGGCACAAAAAGGAGAAACTGACATTTGAGGTGTCTGAGATACTTCGAGAGGCTTGAATGAGTCTTCTGCTAGAGAAGCTGTATTGGATCTGGTGATGCAGGATGCAGCCGGAGCAAGGTGCATAGCATTCAAAACTTTTCCATCTGAAAGGAGATAAGTTGCTGAGCCTTTCTGAGCCACAACCTTAAAAGGTTTAGTAAACTTGGAATGTCCTTTCTTGTTAATACCAGGTTTCCTAATACGCACAAATGTCCCAACTTGAATGTTTGGAGGTTGTGCACTGCGTCGTCGATCCGTGTACTCTTTCATTTTGTTTTGTGACTGTTGGATGATTTGTTTCAGATTCTGTTGATCTTTTGGAGGGGCCACACATGGAAGACCACTCACATGTAGTTTTGTCTTAATTGGTCGGCCATGCAAAAGCTCAGCAGGTGACAGTTTTGTCACAGCATGTGGAGTTGCTCTATATGTATGTAGAAACTCTGTCACAAAAGCTTTCCACTCTTTACCTTCAATGCTAGCAGTCTGTAAACAGTCTTTGAACACTCTATTGAAGCGTTCAATCTCCCCATTCGCTTGGGGGTAATAGACAGAGCTTTGGTAATGCTTAATATCTCTGTCTGCAAGGAATGCCTCAAACTCAGCCGAAACAAATTGTGAGCCATTATCAGTTACAAGTTCAAGAGGATTTCCCTCACGACAGAATGCAGCAGACAGGAATTTCACAACAGTTGCAGAAGTGACATCAGGTGCGAACGCAATCTCTGGCCATTTACTGTAGTAATCAATGAGCGTCATAGCATAACGACATCCTTGAGGAGCATTATTCAAGGGCCCAACTACATCAATAGCCAGTTTTTCCCAAGCAGTTGTTGGAGTAGGCATGGGACAGAGTGGAGCTACATGAGTATTAGCCGTTTTATCATGCTGGAGGCAAGTGGAACAGGATTTGATAGCATTTTCCACTTGACAGTCCATCCCAGGCCACCAATACAAATCTCTCAGCCTCTGCTTTGTACGCACCATCCCTTGATGAGTTGCGTGAGCCAACTGGATGAACTTAGATTGCAATGCTTCTGGAATGATTACCCGATGTGTGCCCCGAATTACGTAACCATCATGCACAGCCAGCTCATTCCGAAGACGGTAATACGGAGCAGTAACTGAACTTTTCATGCTACGAGGCCACCCCTTTTCAATGCAAGCCTTTACCTGTTGAAGAATAGGACAGGCATCACACGTTGCCTTAAGCTGCTCTACAGTAACAGCTGCAAAACTCAGGAGACAGTACTGCCACCATCTCCAAGCTCTTGCTCTTGGCTGTAATCAGCAGCAGGAAGGGGAAGTCTGGACAAACAATCTGCTGTTACATTGTCTTGGCCAGGCTTGTATTTCATACTGTAGTTAAAACACAAGAGGCGTGCAGACCATCGAGCCAGCCTCATGCCTGCGCGTCCAAGACCCTTTGTGGAAAGCAGTGTAGACAAGGGACTGTGGTCAGTGCAAAGAGTAAAGTGGCGACCCCAGAGGTAAGTACGCCACTTTTCTGTCGCCCAAACACAAGCCAAGGCCTCCTTTTCTGTTGTAGAGTACTTCCTTTCGCAATCCGACAATGTTCTAGATGCAAAAGCAACTGTTCTTTCATCAGTGCCATGAGTCTGAGTCAGCAAGGCACCAACGCCGTAATCTGACGCATCTGTAGTGACTGTTGTAGGTAAAGTAGGATCATACAGTGCAAGGGCTGGGCTAGTAGTAATCAGATGTTTCAGGTGGTTAAAATATTCCTGGGCCTCACCCGTCCAGCAAAAGCCAGTAGACTTTCGGAGCAGTGCACGGAGAGGTTCAACCAATGTTGCATAATTGGGAATAAATTTGGAATACCAGCCGGCAAGTCCAAGAAAAGAACGCAAGGACTGTGCATCATGAGGAGGAGGTGCTTGTTGTATAGCTAGAACATGATCTGGATTTGGATGCAATCCTGATGCAGAAATGACATGGCCAAGGAATGGTAACTCAGTTTTCCTGAAGCAACACTTTTCTACATTAAGCTTCAACCCACAGTTTTGCAACCGCTGTAGTACAGATTGAAGTCGTTTCTCATGCAGCTCTGGATTATTCCCAAAGACAATGATGTCATCTAGATAACATTGCACACCATCTTGACCAGCTAAAATTTGAGACATCATCCTTTGAAATGCACTAGGTGCTGAGGCCAGCCCATAAGGGACCCGTGTGAAACGATAAAGCCCGTCATGGGTAACAAAAGCCGTTAGATCCCTACTATCTGGGTGCAAGGTCACTTGGTGGTATGCATTCTGGAGGTCTATTGTAGAAAACATAGAAGCTCCACGCAATTCTGTAAAAACTTCCTCAATATGTGGCAGAGGGTGACTGTCTATGATGACAGCTTTGTTTGGCTCTCTTAAATCAACACAAAGTCGAATTCCTCCAGATTTCTTTTTAATGACCACCAATGGTGATACCCAAGGAGATGAGTCTACTTTTTCTATGATGCCTTCAGATTCCAGCCTCTTTAACTCTTGAGAGACTGCATCTCTCACTGCAAATGGCAGTCTACGCAATTTCTGTTGAATTGGCGCGCACATCTGAACGAACATTAACTTTGTGTACGAAGCCAGCAGCCACACCCAAAGGCTTAGTGAGGTTTACAGCAACTTGGCTGTTCTCTGCAGAAGATACAACAGATCCATCCCGTATTTCAAGGTGCAAAGCATTAATGAGATCCATACCAAGTAATGGTGTTCCGCCAGGTACAACGTAGAATGAAGCCTGCGCACGGTGACACTGATAGCTAACTGCAATAGCAAGACACCCCACAACTGGAATAGTCTTTTTCATATATGTCACCAGATGAACATTAGGTACAGTAAGGGAAATGTCTGAGAAGTGCTGGCGGTACAGATGCTCTGGGAGGATGGAAACAGCTGAACCAGTATCCACAAGCAGTTCAGTGTCAACTGATTTCCCACCCTCAATGTGCAAAGAAACAGTACATATGAGATTTTGTTTCTGTTTCATAGACAGAGGCATTTCAACGCTTAAGACCGTTAACTCAGGCACAGCAACTTCTTGGACATTGCAAGTGGATGCAGAACTACGACAAACTCTCGCAAAATGTCCAAATTTCCCACACAGTCTGCATTTAGATTGTTTAGCTGGGCATTTAGGGTAGTTTGCTAAATGTGTTGTAGTGCCACAGCGGAAGCATGTTTTTGCATCCAATTTTTTTGTGTGTGATTCATTTGAAGGCATCTGATGAGAAAATGCGGATTTACGTGGAGCAGATCTCTGTCTCCACCGCTGTTTTGCACCTTCTGTGAGCTACTGTGCACTGCATTAACTGAAGTTTCAGTGCTCTCCATAGCTTTAGCTTCAGCTACTGCAGACTCAATTTGTCCCGCTATAGTGACCGCCTTTTGCAGAGTGAGATCCGTTTCCAGAAGCAGACGTTCCCGTATGCGCGGACTGCATGTCTTCTATACGATCTGATCCCTCATCATATCGTCCGCGAGCGCGCTGAATTCGCAGTTCACGAGCAGCTCACGCAGCGCAGCCACATACTGCACGATAGGTTCGCCGAGTCTCTGAGCGTGCTGACGAAATTTATTTCTCTCAGCAACCACGTTCACTTTCTGTACAAAAAATGCTCGTAAAGCAGTCAGCACAGTCTGATAACCATCATCAGCCACTGTAAGTGTATAAAAAATCCTCTGTCCCTCCGTACCCAAGCAATGAATAAGCAAAGCACGTTTTCTCTTTTCCACAATATCCTCGTCCGACAATGCAGTCACGTAGTTGTCAAACATACGAATCCAGGAATTAAATGGTATAGTCGGCTCACCCGGGGTTTCCAAAAAAGCAGGAGGAGGCGAGAGAGCAAGAAGGGCCATCCTTGTCGCCAATATGTTGTGTATCGCACAGTAACGAATTTCAGGATCTCAAGCTGCGTGCTTTCAACTCTCTTTTTATTAACAGTCTACTTTCACTTCTTCATGACATATCTGTGCCCACTGGCATACTAGTGACACCTACTGTTTATACATGTATCTCACTATACCACACACACAATGCACATTACACCAGTCAGAGAGAAATTAATTTAGACTTTTCATCATAAAAAAAGCAACAACATATATGCCCTGTTCTGTTGCTTCACTTGTCAACACACCTCCTGTCTCTGAGTGCACTGCTGCTGCTGCTTCTGTCTCGCCCTGGTCCTCGGGGTGGTTGAACCCTGTGGCCTGATTCTCCTCATCCCCCCTCTCCATATGTTGTAATTTTGCAACACTCGGTTAAAGGGGTAGCAAAATTTGTTTGTGCACTTTGGACATTACGTGGATGAATTATACTTTTCACCTGTTCCATGAAAAAAGTACTAATAGAAACATTCTTTTTGATAAAACCCAAGTTTTAATGTCTTCTTTGTTACCATATTTTGTTTCAATCAAGATTTAATGATTAATAAGTTCAAGAAAAAATAATTTCTTCAAAAATTTGAAAGTATTTTTTTAGCAATATTTAAAACTATCTGTACCTTATCATTTATAAAATATACTTCACTGGTCCTGTTTTCTTTTCTGGGCTTTGCTTGTTTGTCCAAATATCTGCTTGTTGCACGAGGGACAGGTGCTATTAACATAAAAAGAAAAGAGCACAATAAGCAGACAGTAATGTGTGAATTCTGTGAAATGTGTGAATTCTGTGAATGGGTGAATTCTTTAAAACTTGCAAGTATGATTAGGATTGATTTGCATTGAGATTATTCAGCCTGGAAAGTAATTAGTGTGTTGTTTTTTTTCTATTTCAGAATGCCACCTGCTAGGTGTCACGCTACGTGTAAGGAACACGGAGTCGAGAATAATCAAGAGAGTCTTTATTAATCCAACACAGGGGTAAATCCAACATGGAACAAAGGAGGAAGACACACGTATGTAACTGGTTTGTAGACTTGACAAACACAGATTGAAAGGACATGGGTTTTAAAGACAGGCTAACCAGGGAACTAATCAATTAACCAAACACTGGAGACAGAAACTGGGTCACAGAGAACATGGGGAATAGAACACATGAGGGGAAAACACAACATAATGAGTCCAGGGGTGCAACATTACTCCCCCCTCCCAGAAGGTGCGACCTCGCACCGTAGAAACAACAGAGGGAGGTGTGGGTGGGAACTTGGGAGGAGGTTCCGGTGGAGGACAGACTCCCGGGAGGGGGCCAGCAGACAGAGACCACGGAGGAAGAAGCCAGGGAGGAGATGACAGAGAGAGAGGAGTCAGGAGGGACCTGGAGCAAGAGGAGCCTAGCAGAACCCAGGCCACAGCCATAACAGTCCACGGTGGAGCCGACGGTGGGAGGAGCATTGGAGGAGGAATGGCCGCCGACTCCAGGGGGCCGACCAACGGTGGCGGAGAAGGTGGAAGAGCCCGAGGAGGAGATGGAGAGTTGAAGAGCCAGGGTGACTGGGAGGATCCGGAGGTCCTAGGTGGAACCGATGGTGCCAGCGACCGACGCGGAGATCTGGATCCGTGAGGGTGCGGTGGAGCCAGAGCGACAGAGGACTGAGGTGGAGCCTAGGGGATGAAGGAGCCTGACGAAGCCAGGGGGACAAGGGAGCCAGGTGGAGGTTGTGGACTGCTGGGCCACGGCGAAGAGGAGGGAGCTAGGAGCCATGGTGGAGCCGATGGGTCAACGGACTGAGTCCAGTCCAGGCCTCGGAGGCAGGGGTGAGGGAGACTCAGAAAACCGGAAAACAAACGGAGGGTAGACACATAACTTAAAAGTTTGTTGGTCGGGTCTTCTATCACACTACGGTGCTGGAAGGAACACAGAGTCGAGAGTAATCGAGAGAGTCTTTATTAATCCAACACAGGGGTAAATCCAACATGGACCACAGGAGGAAGACACACGTATGTTACTGGTTTGTAGACCCAACAAACACAGATTGAAAGGACATGGGTTTTAAAGACAGGCTAACGAGGGAACTAAGAAGACATACCTGGGAACTAATCAGACACTCCTGGAAACTAATCAATTAACCAAACGTGGGAGACAGAAACTGGGTCACAGAGAACATGGGGAATGGAACACATGAGGGGTAAACACAACATAATGAGTCCAGGGGTGTGACACCAGGAAAGACGGTCTTATAAATATGTGCATGATATTACTGATGCCGTCCAAAATGGGAAGTGATGGAAGTTTTAAATTTTCAGTTAGTTCCTCAGGTTTTGTAAATAGAATCTTACATATTTTATAAAATAAATTAATAAAAAAAATCATAAAAATCTGACTTATTTTATCATTATTATGTGATTAATAGTAATTAATAATATTCATACAAGGCACTGTTATGAGGTTACAGAAGCATTACACCCTGTAAACGAACCCTAAGATGTCCTCTATATTGGTTCAGCCAGTGAGTAAAATAACTGAAATTCTGCTACCCAAGAACCCAATGTTGCAATATTAAAACATTTCCCTAAAAACTTACTAAAACGTCAAAAATGTATGATCCCATTTATTTCTGCATTAGAGGCCTTCTACAACAACATTTAAAACCCCTCGTCACTCTCAAACAACATGCACAAGAAGAGGTGCCCAGTTAGAAGAGGTTCGAGGGGGGAAAAAGATGATGCAAATGACAGAAAATATTATTGTAATATTTAATCTGTCTGATAAAGAACTTTCAAATGAACATAATCGAGTTCTTAGCAAATGTTTATTCTTTGTTCCATCTCCAATATCTAATCGTTTTTTGGTAAAGATTGAAAACATTAAATTAAAAAGTTTTCTTGGTTATAAAAGCATCAGAAATAACCCAGCAGGCACACAACATCATATGACGTTAATATTAGATTAGATTTAGGTCGCGACGTCAGGTAACCAAAATTCAATGTCAAGCCAACGTCTAATGACAATGTTTAAATTGACGTCCAAGACCAACATCAGCTGACGATGATGTTTGGTTTTTTTGGTTGTGTTATAAAGTAACCAAAATCCAACGTCGAGCCAACGTCTCAAGCCAAACGTCATATTGACATCAAATACTGATATTTAGTCGTCAGGTATGGCAACCATAATCCAACGTTTCCTAGACGTCATAATGGCAACATCCACACAACGTCAAATTAAAACATCATTTGATGTTGATCTGTAGTTAGTTTTAGGTTGTGGCATTAACTAACCTAAATCCAACGTCGAGCCAACGTCTCAAGCCAATGTCACATTGACATCAAATACTGATGTTTAGAGTCGTCAGGTATGGCAACCAAAATCCAATGTCTTCAAGACGTCATAATGGTAACGTCCAATCAACGTCAAATTATAACGTCATTTGACTTTGATCTTTAGTTAGTTTTAGGTTGTGGCATTTACTAACCAAAATCCAACGTCGTGACGACGTCTCAGGCCAACATCACATTGACATCAAATACTGATATTTAGTCGTCAGGTATGGCAACCAAAATCCAACATCTAGTAGACGTCATTATGGTAACGTCAAATCAACGTCAAGTTTATAACATCATTTGATGTTGATATTTAGTTAGTTTTAGGTTGTGGCATTAACTAACCAAAATCCAACGTCGAGCCAACGTCTCAAGCCAACGTCACATTGACATCAAAAACTTATGTTTTACGTTTCCTGTCGGCAACCATAATCCAATCGTTTTCTAGACGTCATAATGGCAACGTCAACACAACGTCAAATTAAAACATCATTTGATGTTGGTCTGTAGTTAGTTTTAGGTTGTGGCATTAACTAACCAAAATCCAACATCAAGACAACGTCTCAAGCCAACGTCAATATGACATCAAATACTGATACTTAGTCATCAGGTATGGCAACCAAAATCCAATGTCTTCAAGACGTCATAATGGTAACGTCCAATCAACGTCAAATTATAACGTCATTTGACTTTGATCTTTAGTTTGTTTTTAGGTTGTGACATTAACTAACCTAAACCCAGCCGTCGATGCCAACGACTCAGGCCAACGTCACATTGACATCAAATACTGATGTTTAGTCGTCAGGTATGGCAACCAAAATCCAATGTTCTTCAAGACGTCATAATGGTAACGTCCAATCAACGTCAAATTTATAACGTCATTTGACTTTGATCTTTAGTTAGTTTTAGGTTATGGCATTAACTAACCAAAATCCAACGTCGAGCCAACGTCTCAAGCCAACGTCACATTGACATCAAATACTGCTTGTTTGTCGTCAGGTATGGCAACCAAAATCCAACATCTAGTAGACGGTCTTATAAAAACTCATTAGGTAACGTCCAATCAACGTCAAGTTATAACATCATTTGATGTTGATCTGTAGTTAGTTTTAGGTTGTGGCATTAACTAACCAAAATCCAACGTCGAGCCAACGTCTCAGGCCAACGTCACATTGACATCAAATAACTTATATTTAGTCGTCAGGTATGGCAACCCATAATCCAACGTTTTCTAGACGTCATAATGGCAACGTCCACACAATGTCAAATTAAAACATCATTTGATGTTGATCTGTAGTTAGTTTTAGGTTGTGGCATTAACTAACCAAAATCCAACATCGAGACAACGTCTCAGGCCAACGTCACATTGACATCAAAAACTTATGTTTTGTCGTCAGGTATGGCAACCATAATCCAATGTTTTCTAGACATCATAGTGGCAACATCCACACAACGTCAAATTAAAACATCATCTGAGGTTGATCTGTAGTTAGTTTTAGGTTATGGCATTAACTAACCAAAATCCAACATCAAGTCAACGTCTCAAGCCAACGTCAGTATGACATCAAATACTGATACTTAGTCATCAGGTATATGGCAACCAAAATCCAATGTCTTCAAGACGTCATAATGGTAACGTCCAATCAACGTCAAACGTTATAACGTCATTTGACTTTGATCTTTAGTTTGTTTTTAGGTTGTGACATTAACTAACCTAAACCCAACGTCAAGCCAACGTCTCAGGCCAACGTCACATTGACATCAAATACTGATATTTAGTCGTCAGGTATGGCAACCATAATCCAACGTTTTCTAGACGTCATAATGGCAACATCCACACAACGTCAAATTTAAAACATCATTTGATGTTGATCTGTAGTTAGTTTTAGGTTGTGGCATTTAACTAACCAAAATCCAACATCAAGACAACGTCTCAAACGAACGTCAGATTGACATCAAATACTGATACTTAGTCGTCAGGTATGGCAACCAAAATCCAATGTCTTCAAGACGCCATACTGTTAAACGTCCAATCAACGTCAAATTATAACGTCATATGACTTTGATCTTTAGTTTGTTTTTAGGTTGTGACATTAACTAACCTAAACCCAACGTCGAGCCAACGTCTCAGGCCAACGTCACATTGACATCAAATACTGATGTTTAGTCGTCAGGTATGGCAACCAAAATCCAATGTCTTCAAGACATCATAATGGTAACGTCCAATCAACGTCAAATTATAACGTAATTTGACTTTGATCTTTAGTTTGTTTTTAGGTTGTGATATTAACTAACCTAAACCCTTAGTTAAGCCAACGTCTCAAGCCAACGTCACATTGACATCAAATACTGACAACGTCAAATTATAACATCAATTTATTGTTTTTTTTTATTATTATTATTTAATAAAGTGGTTTCACTTCATTTGATGGTCCCTTTTGAAATGTATGTTGTCGCACCTACAGTCGTGGCCAAAAATATCAGCACCCTTGGTAAATATGATCAAAGAAGGCTGTGAAAATTCATCTGCATTGATAATCGTTTTGAACTTTTATATAAAAAATTCACAAAATTGTATCCTTTCATTGGATAATAAGAATTTAAAACAGGGGGAAATATCATTATGAAATAAATGTTTTTCTCTAATACACATTGGCCACAATTAATGGCACCCTTTTATTCAGTACTTTTTGAAACCTCCATTTGCCAGATTAACAGGTCTATTTTTTTTCCTATAATGCCTGATGAGGTTAGAGAACACCTGACAAGAGATCAGAGACCATTCCTTCATCCAGAATCACTCCAGACCCTTTAGATTCCCAGCTCCATGTTGGTGCTTCTCCTCTTCAGTTCACTCCTCTCATATTCCGTAGGGTTCAGGTCAGAGGACTGGAATGGCTATAGCAAGCAGAAGCTTGGTTTTGAGCTCAGTGACCCATTTCTGTGTTGTTTTCGAGGTTTGTGTTTGGATTATTGTACGGTTGAAAGATCCAAACATGGACCATTATACGATTTCTTACAGTCACTTACTGATTTTTTTATCTGTTGGTATTTGATAGAATCCATGATGTCATGTATCTAAACAAGATGTCCAGGACCTCCAGCAGAAATATAGGCCCAGAAAATAAAAATTATACAGCAGTATATTTCATTCTCTCTGTGTTCACCAAACCCATCTTGAGTGTTTGCTGCTAAAAAGCTCATTTTTTAGTTTCATCTGATCATAGAAGCCATTCCCATGTAAAAGTTCCAGTCTTGGCTGATAACTGAATATGCTTTAGTTTGTTTTTGAATGAGCTAGGAGAATTTTTCTTGTAACCCTCCCAAACAAAATGTGTTGATGTAGGTTCTGTTTGACAATTTTTTTTTAACGGTTTTCTGAACCAGAGACTCTGCTATTTTCTGCAATTCTCCAGCTGTGACCCTTGGAGAGTCTTTAGCTACTCAAACTCTCCTTATCACCGCACATTAGGATGATTTAAACACACGTCCTCTTCCAGGCAGTTTTGTAACATTTTCTGTTGATTGGAAATTCTTAATTATTGCCCTGATGGTGGAAATAGGAATTTTCACTGCTCTAGCTCTTTTCTTAAAGCCACTTCACCAATTTGTGAAGCTCAATTATCTTTTGCTGCACATCAGAAATACATTCTTTGGTTTTTCTCATTTTGATGAATGATTAAAGGAATTTGGGCTTTGTTTTCCCTCCTCTTTATATTTCTGTGAAACAGGTAGCCATGTCTGGATAATTTCATGTTTATAATCAAGCTGGAGTGCTCTAAATTGTGAATTTGAATGGGAATATACTTCAGAGATATTTTACTCATAAGAATTTCTAGGGGGGCCAATAATTGTGTCCAAAGAGCATTTGAGAAAAAAACGTTTTCAATTCTTATTATCCAATGAAAGGATACATTTTTGTGAATTTTTTTAAATAAAAGATCAAAAGGATTAACAATGCAGAAGAATTTTTACACTCTTCTTTGATCATATTTACCAAGGGTGCCAATATTTTTGGCCACGACTGTACATACCTGCTCTCATTAGAGTGTTAGAATTAGTTGATGTACTTGCAAAGTTACTTGTAGTCAGTAAAACATATTTTGGGAGACCATCAGAATTAAGAGTTAGAAATTAAGCAGACAGGCTATTAACACTGTAATGAGAGTTAGTTGACATGTAAGTGCAATATTATATTGTCAATAGAATATTCAAAAGGGACTATGAAAATAAAGTGTTATGACTTTAATTTGACCCATGACCCATTCATGAACCATTGCAGTTTATATAAATTGATATCCAATCTTTTTTTGCAATATAATGCAATTCAAACACTCTCAAACCTGTTAAGACATATTTAGGATTATCAAAACAGTATTGCTTACTCGATTCTGGGCTGGAAACATTGCTTATCACAACATAAACTTTTTGATCTTTGTCTTGGAAAGTAAAGTGAGTGCATGCAGACAGTGCAAACATTACTGTTTATTGTACAGTCTTGTAATTATGCAATATAACTGTCTAATTCCTTTGCTATAATTTGGTCTGTTCTTTATATTATTATTCTTTTTTTATATATATAAAATAATTGATCAGATTGATTGCTGCTTCTTACTTGCATTTTTTTTTTATATTTAAAGTACATTCTAGTTAAAAATGTAAAATTACAAATCATTTCATATTTAAATGTTGATCTCATCCATCAAAGATGATTATGCTTTCAACTTTTTCTGTGTATGGATTTGTGTGGATAAGCACTAATGTACAGAATAATACAAGTGAATTTAAAGTATATTATTGTTTATTTTATTTGAATTATTATTATTATTATTTATTTATTCTTTTGCCAACCCCCATAATCCCATGCCCAACATAATGCAACGCGGTGACATCGCGCTATTGCGCCATTTTGCGACTACTTGGCGGTCTTTTTTGAATCGGCATCAATTTATCCAGGGGGCAAGGAAGTCGACCGGAAGTTTGAAGTCGGCCGAGTGCCGCCGCCATCTTGTAGCAGAACTTCACTTGCGTTAGCATCCATTGACTCCAATTCATTTTTTGCGTCACTTTGACAGCGAATAACTTTACATCTGAGGCGTTTTAAAGACTCCATTTTTCCATTATTTTATTTCTAAAGATACACGACAATGTATAAAGGGCTCCATTACCTTCTATGTTACATTATGGCCCCGTAGAAACAGTTTTTGTAAAAATAGGCTAACGATTGCGTCATAACCACTCGACTCTCTGTCGCACAGTAGAGAAATTACCGTACAGACAGGAGGAAAAGCTCGCAGGCAATCAAGTTCAAGTTCAAGTTCAAGTTCAAGTCTGCTTTATTGTCAATTTCCACATGTACAGTACATACATACAGAGAATCGAAATTGCGTTACTCTCAGTCTCCGGTGCATACAGATAACATTAACATTAAAGCCTAAAAAAATAACTAGATCAAATATAAAATGTAGATACAATTATACAATAAGGGATTTTAAAAATATAAAAGACATATAAATAAAAATACAAGTTAAAAATAAAGTTAAATAAAGCAGCGCAAGGTAAAATGACAGATATAGTGCAAATCAATGAAGTGAACAACAGTGCAGTTAAAAGATTTTTAGTGCAAAAAAATCACTTATTAAAAGATATCTTAAGTCTGATTAAAGTGACAAGTGGCAAGTGACCAAGAGCAGTTATTTAACTGACTGATGAGGTAGTTCCATGCCGAATGAGGTAGTGAGCGGTGAGTGAGCAGACCAATGCTGCACAAGTGACTCGTGCATGTCATCATATAATTAGTGTGTGTGTGTGTGTGGGGGGGGCCCGGGGGGGGGGGGGTTCATAGTTCAGTGGTGCCTGGGGAAGAAGAGGGGAGGGGGGGGGCTAGGTACGGGAGGGAGTTCAGCTTCAAAAACAGCCTGGTGGAGTCAAAGCTGTCCTTCAGTCTGCTGGTCCTGGCCTGGAGACTCCGCAGTAGTCCTCCCTGATGGTAGCAGGCTGAAGAAGCTGTGTGATGGGGGGAGTGGGATCACCTGTGATGCAGAGGGCTTTGCGGGTGAGACGTGTTCCATAAAATGTCCTGGAGGGAGGGTAGAGAGACACCAATGATCTTCTCAGCTGCTCTCACTATGCGTTGTAGAGTCTTTCGGCAGGACGCGTTGCAGGCGCCATACCACACAGTGATGCAGCTCGTCAGGATGCTCTCGACTAATCATGCTCTGTAGAATGTGTACATGATGGGGGGTGGGGCTCTGGCTCTCCTCAGTTTGCGGAGGAAGTAGAGACGCTGCTGTGATTTCTTGGCCAGTGCTGCAGTGTTGTCGGTCCAGGAGAGGTCCTCTGTGATGTGCACACCCAGGAACTTGGTGCTGCTCACTCTCTCCACAGTCGCACCGTTGATGGTCAGAGGAACGTGCTGAGTGTGTGCTCTCCTGAAGTCTACAACAATCTCCTTCGTCTTCTCCACGTTCAGAGAGAGATTGTTGTCACTGCACCACCCGGCCAGGCGGCTCACCTCGCTCCTGTAGTTTGTCTCATCTCTTTTGCTAATGAGACCCACCACAGTCGTGTCATCCGCAAACTTAATGAAGAGGTTGGAGCTGTGTGACGGTGTGCAGTCATGGGTCAGCAGAGTGAAGAGGAGGGGGCTCAGCACACATCCTTGGGGGGCCCCAGTGTTCAGTGTGATGGTGCTGGATGTGTTGCTGCCGACCCGCACTGCCTGAGGTCTTCCAGTCAGAAAGTCCAACAGCCAGTTGCACAGCGAAGTGTTGAGCCCCAGCTCGACCAGTTTTGTGAATGAGCTGTTGAGGGATGATTGTGTTGAATGCTGAACTGAAGTCTATGAACAGCATTCTGACATAAGAGTCCTTTTTTTCCAGATGGGTGAGTGCTGAGTGGACGGCAGTGGAGATGGCATCATCGGTCGACCGGTTTGGACCGATATGCAAACTGGAATGGGTCCAGGGAGGGTGGGAGGCCAGACTTGATGTGGTGCATGACTAGCCGTTCAAAGCACTTCATGAGGATGGGGGTAAGTGCAACAGGACGGTAGTCATTGAAGCAGGATGGAGATGGCTTCTTCGGGACTGGGGATGATAGTGGTAGTTTTAAAGCATGTGGGAATAACAGCCTGACTCAGTGAGATGTTAAAAATGTCTGTGAAGACATCAGTGAGTTCTGCTGCACAGTCTTTCAGTACACGCCCAGGGATGTTGTCAGGACCTCGGAGCTTTGCGGGCATTGATCCTGCTGAAGGATCTCCTCACACTGTCAGGGGTCAGAGTCATCACCTGGTCGCCGGGAGGAGGTGGAGTCTTCTGTGCAGTGGTGCTGTTTTGTTGCTCAAAGCGAGCGAAGAAGGTGTTCAGCTCGTTCAGCAGAGAGATGTTGTTGTCACAGGTCCGTGGTGGGGGCTTGTAGTCCGTAATGGTCTGTATTCCCTGCCACAGGCTCCTAGTGTCTCTGCTGTCGCTGAATTGGTGAGCTATCCTCCTGGAGTGCTGTCTCTTAGCCTCTCTGATGCCGCGGGACAGGTTGGCCCTAGCTGTTCTCAGGCCCACCTCATCTCCAGCTCTGAAGGCAGCATTCCGTGTCTTCAGGAGTCTGTAGACCTCCCCCGTCATCCATGGCTTCTGGTTGGCCCGGACAGTGATAGTTTTTGTGATCGTTACATCATCAATACACTTATTGATGTAGGCAGTAACAGTCTCTGAGTACTCCTGTAGGTCAGTGGTGTTATTGCATGTGGCAGCCTGTTTAAACATGTCCCAGTCAGTTGTGTTGAAGCAGTCCTGAAGAATCTCTGATGATCCTTCTGGCCACACTTTAATCTGTTTGTAAACTGGTTTTTGGCGACTTTAATGAGTGGTCTGTATGCAGGCATTAGCATAAACAGTGATGTGATCTGAGGCTCCGAGGTGGGGGAGGTGGGAGGGCTTTGTAAGCTCCTCTCTGTGTGGTGTAAACAAAGTCCAAAATGTTATTACCTCGTGTTGGAAAGTTGATGTGCTGGTGTATTTTTGGAAACACACTCTTAAGGTCAGCATGGTTGACATCCCCAGCTATGATGAGGAAAAGCATCCGGGTGTGCTGTCTGCTGCTCACTGATGTGTTGGTACAGTTCATTAAGTGCGTCGTTCCTGTTGCTGGTGATGTTGAATGGGGGAATGTAGACTGAAATGAGCAGTATAGCAGTATATTCCCTCGGCAGATAGAACGGCCGGCACTTAATAATCATAAACCTCCACCACGGGTTGAGCAGTGTTTGCTGATCACAACAGTATCGCGGCACCACGCGCCATTGATGTAAACACAAAGCCCCCGCCGTCCGCGGGTTTTTCCTCCCGCGACGAGAGCTCTGTCCGCTCGATAGCACGTCAGCTGGTCGAGCTGAATAGCGCCATCTGGAACGCTGTTGCTGAGCCATGTTTCCGTGAACACAAAAACACAAACAGTCTCTTACAGTCCTCTGAGTTGAGCGTAGTAAACGAATGTAGTCCAGTTTATTGTCCAACGAGCGTACGTTAGCCAGTACGATGGTGGGGACAGATGGCTTGTGTGGGTTAGCCGTTAGCCTAGCCCGGATACCTCCGCGCTTCCCCCTCTTCTGCTTCCTCTCACGCCGCTTGTGGCGCCTCCGCTGCAGGCGAGATGCAGTAGTGGGGGTCGATGATGGTGAAGGCCTCCGTAGCAGATCGAGATCCCGCAGCTGTTCCGCTTGCGCGGAGTTTAACTGTAAAAATGCGGTTCTGCCGACATCGAGCAGAAACTCGCGACTGTATTTGCGCTTACAGACAGGTAGACGTGACGACAACGTGCAAAAACACTGCGACTCACAAGACAAAAAACACGAAAACACCGTTCTGTCGGGACAGAGAGAAGCCGCTGCGTGTGGCCGCGCCGCCATCTTGGTTATACATCGGGGAGACGTCAAGAGATATGGCGTACTGGCGTTACATTTTAAAATCACTATACAAAATAATTAATCAGAATACTTACTCCTGCTCACTCAGGCCAAAGAACTCCCCGCTCAAACTCGCTGTCTCTGCAAGATTAACGATGGCAGTTTGCACGCACAGCTACTAGAAGGTTTACATCTGTCAGACAGGTTGCTTGACGTCATCAAGCTTAGTTTGAGTCTGCGCGTCAGAAACGGAAGTTCTAAAAATCGCTAAAAACGGGCTTCACTTGTCTCAATTGAGTTCCAATGGGGTCGCTGTGTCCATTTCTTTTACTGTCTATGAATTTATCAGGCGGCCTGCAGTGCACTTACAGCTCGAACTGTGGTGAGTATATCTGGAAATTAGATCATGTATAATGTAAGTGTTTATGCCCCCCTATATAATGATATTACTTGTAATACGTATCAAATACATCGAAGTGTTTTAGCTGTAAGACGATGGGTAGAGATAATTAATTAGAAAATGGTAACGTTAACTGTTATATCCCTGAAATAACGCCTGAGTCACTAAAGCCATCTAGCGCTGAAAAACAGTTCAAATAAAGTTTAAACTTAAGACGTATGTTTTTAATTATTATATTATTATTGTTTCGGATAATTTAACGTTAAGCTTTTCATCATGAAATTCGTTCGATTCGATGCTTTTTTTCCTTCAATTGTGTCATGCGATTTAGTTATGCAGATATTTATAATAACTTAATATTCTGCTGTACAAGTTGTTTAATTAATTTGGGAGTAATTAGGCTATCTCCTTTAGCTGTGAGATTTCTACACAGGATGTAAAGAGGCTCCTTTTTTTTTATTAATTTAAGCAAAAACAGCCTTTTCTACTACAAGCTCTAGTTTTATATTTGGGGTTCAAGTTTATCACTGAGGTCTATTATAGTATTTAATATTGTGTGATTTCAGGTGTTGTGGAGCTATACTATATGAGGTTATAACATTTGTTTTGTTTTTGCTTTTATCTCCTTGCCATGGTCTGAAGAAGCCATATTGTTGTAAGGTATGTTTTTTGTTCATTTATAAATGAGCCGCTAGAACACTTATGTTTTAATATATTACATTAATTAGATTTAAAATATTAATAGATTGAAGATAATTAATCTGATTCTTCTGGTTTTCTTGTGTGCTCTTCTGTTATCCTATAATTTTGCACTTTACAGTTGCTAGCAAGGAGAAAATGAATGAAATTAATATTTACAGGCCAAGTTGTTGAAATAGTGTTGGTTTTACATTTTGAAATGGCACAATATCAGTTGTTCTGCAATAAGATAAAAACCTGCCAGTTTGGGTGAGCCTATGACTTTTAATCTAGTACCAACTGGAGGACCTGTATGATATCTGCATTATACTAGATATGATGAACACGTAACACAAACTATAATACCTGCCTCATAATGTGTCATGTATAATCAATTATTTGGGCATTACTCTTGTATCCACAGGTTGATTACAAATGAGGTCATGGCCTGTTTCAGTATGAAGTGGGGGGAAGGGGAAGCTTGCCTTCACCAAGATCAATCTGTACACTGTTGTCACAGGTAAAACAAAATTAACAAATAATACAAATATTAGCGTCATATCACTGTGACACTCAGGGTTGTTTAGTTTCTGTTTTAGTTGGTTTAGTGAAAACCAGTAACCTCGTATTGTAGGTACTCATCTGTCACACAGAAATCACACAAACGTTCATATATACACTTCTTGCTGATTGGCAGGTCATTCCTGTTGTCAGCCTTTCTTTATTGTTCAGAACTCTAACAATTGTTTTTTGCATTCTTAAAGATATGTATTAGACATTAAATGTTAATTTACCTTAAGACACTCTTCAAAAATAGTGCAATGTGTCTTTGTTGTCATGGTTTTCTTTTGCTAGATTGTCTGCTTAGTGTTTGTGAATTGCATCACAAGCTGAAATATATTTTGATGACTTATAGCATGTACTTTACATTCTTGGCTGTTAAATTTAGGGTTGTTTAGTTTCTGTTTTAGTTGGTTTAGTGAAAACCAGTAAACTCGTATTGTAAGTTCTAAATGTATTCTGTGGAAGGCAAAGAAATAGTTAATCATAAAATACAGTGATTACTGTAGTGCATCATATTCTATACTTATACATTTTCTTATTCAAATATTTCTTACAGAGAGTGTCCAGAAAACATCAAAAGAGACGGGGCAAATATTGCAGCGGCCACCGCCTTTTGTTTAAAATATGCCCCAGCAGAGCCGTCGCAAGGAGGGTGAGAGGCCCTGTGCAAAGTTGACATGCGAGGCCCTCTACAATTTTGCGTGTGTGTGTGTGTGTGTGTGTGTGGTGGGGGAGGTTGCTGTAGTAAGGCAAGGCAAGTTTATTTATATAGCAGATTTCGTACACAATGGTAATTCAAAGTGCTTTACATAAAATAAAGTAAAATAATCATGAAGAACAAAACTAAAACAAGCAATTTTAAAACTTTGGAAATTATTTAAAAATTGACTTGAATTTAAAACGGTTAGAAATAGAAAATGATTTTACATAAAATACAGTGAATACGTAAAATACAGTGCAATCAGGTCGGAGATCGCACAGTGCTCATTAAATAAATGCACAGCTAAACAGATGAGTTTTGAGTCTAGATTTAAATGTGACTAGTGTTTTAGCACATCTGATCTCTTCTGGAAGCTGATTCTGGAAGCAATGTATTTTGGTCCTAGGTCACTGAGTGACTTCTAGACGAGTAAAAGTACTTTAAAATCAATCCTAAATGTAACTGGAAGCCAGTGTAAGGACCTGAGGACTGGTGTGATGTGCTCAGATGTTCTGGTTCTAGTCAGAATCCTGGCAGCAGCGTTCTGGATGAGCTGCATCATTTTTGAAAAAAGATGTGGGAAGTGTGTCAAGATAGCAAGTTGACGATTTTAGTTGCTGCACTATGTCTTCCAAAATGTTGCTATCAATTGCTTCAAAATAGACAGTATCTTTTTGATATTTTAGCCGAATCTGTCTGACCTCTGCATTGCTTGAGGATGTGCTAATCGCCTTCCTGATATTGATTATCTTCTCAGAAAAGAAGGAAGCAAACTCATTGCATTTGCAGTCTGACAGCATTTCACTGTGAATCTGACTCTGGGAAACTGATTTCTGTCTGTTTGTTTTCTTACTGACTATTATTGGAGCAATATCATTAATACCATTCTTAACTTTTGAGTTAAAGGAATCAAGGAGAATATCAACAGAGTCCGCAAAAATACTTAGTGTTAAAGATATAGCCTCCATAAATAGTACACTAGTGTTCTCGTTAGGGCTGCACTATTAATCGCATGCAATTGTCATGCGCGTCTCGTCAGTAAAGCTGGTTCTGTGATTAGCGCTTAATGTCCAGAGCCGTAGTTCGCTGACGCAATATCACGTTCATAACCGCATGCGATTCATCTGCGATTATGAACGCGATATTGCACCGCTTGTCAGCAAACTACGGGTCGGTCGGTCTATTAAGTGCAGCTACATTTGAAAGCATCTCCTTCTGACAGAGACAGATCTAGATTCAGTGGTAGCAGAGATCAATATATCAAAGAAAATACAGAAGTGATCAGATAGTGCTATGTCCTTAATAACAATGGATGAAATGTTTAGGGTGTCCACCCTTGTGTGTGGGTCCATGCACATGCTGAATCAGGTCAAAAGTGTTTAGAACCGTTATCATTTCTTTTGTAGTTTTGTTTTCTGCATTATCTATGTGAATATTAAAATCCCCTGCAATAGCAAAACAGTCAAACTCTGAGGAAATCATTGATAGCATTTCTGTGACCTCTTCAACAGAGGCTGGAGAATATTTTGGAGGCCTGTAAATAATGATAAACAGAATGCATGGAGCACCTTTCAGCACAATTCCTAGATATTCAAAAGACAAGTACTGACCAAATGACACTTGCTTGCATTGATAGACATCTTTAAATAGAGCAGCTACACCTCCACCTCTCCTAACAGTCCTGCACACACTCATGAAAGTAAAGTTAGGAGGGGCTGCTTCATTGAGGACTGTTGTACTGCAGCTGTCTTCTAGCCATGTTTCAATTAGAAACATAAAATCCAGATTGTTTGTGGTTATAAAGTCATTGATTAGAAAATGTTTAATTTTTTAGTGAGCGAATGTTTAAAGATGCTAACTTGATGGCAGTGCTTTATGTCATTACATCAATTTTAGTTTGATGCATAATAGGCTGCAGATTAGATGAGTTTGCCCTTCGGCTTGAGATGGACTTAAACTTTCTGTCACATGATAAAACTGAAATAGAGAAAGCTACAGGCACACTGGGTTCCCGCTTGTTCTTTAAACATTTATGAATGTTGCTGCTATTATAGCGGGGACCCGACACATATCACTGAGAGCTGCTATCAGCTGTTTTTGGTTCACCTACAGCAGATGGAGGGTTTGGGCCCTGGCGTTGTGGCAGCGGTCGGAGAGCTCTCACAGGAGCAGGGCCCACAGGCTTTGGTGTTTGGGGGGCCCGCTGTTTTCTTGTTGATATCTGCGGGCTTGCAACGAATGAGTGTGAGAGTTTAGTCCCAGCATACACCAATTCTACCATTTTCTGTGAAAAGCACAGAAGTGGAGATGCTGGAGAGAGGGATAATGTGTCTGGTGAGTGGGGCTGTGTCTCTGGTGTTTCCGGTGACTGTGATATGTTGTCTTGGCTTCCCCGGCTGTCTTCCAGAAAGTCATCCTTGAGTGCTGAGTCTTGTAGCTGTTTTGATACATCACAGTCTGTCTGTGAGGAGCTCTGAGGGCAGGGCTCGGCCGGGATGGTGTCCATAAGCAGTGCTTATTGTGGCTGCATGGTGTTATCAGTTGGGAGTGGTCCACTGATGAACTTTGAGTCTTCAAAGTGTTTGAAAAAGGTTCACTAAAGTCCTTCTTAAGGAGTTCTGACTGCTCTTTCAGAGTATCATTCTTCCCCACATGGATGATAATTGGATTTGTAGTCTTGTGCTTCATCAGAATATTCTGAAGTTCCTTGTTCACATCAGAGACCATTGCTTGAGGAAGGCAGCATGTTGTTGTAGTCCTGCTTAGGGCTGGGCCGATAAACGATATCACATCGAATCGCGATAAAATTTAAATCGATAACGATGATAAGCTCCGGACATTTACACTCGATATGGATTGATCCAAGAACCAATCACACAGCAGAAATATGCGACAGCAGCGTGCACGTGCACGTCAGTACACAGTCCTACCGCACTTTGCAAGCGAACTCGAAACGACGACAAAAGACCCCAAAAATGAGTGGAAGTAGCGACGAAAGTGAAACTAACCTCGGGTTATCATCAACAAATGACGAAAATTGTCGACAAAAAGGGTAGCACGAATTCCGTAATATGGAAGTGGTTTGGTTATCTAAAAAGTGACGAAGCGCAGATTAAAACGATCTGTAAAATATGTCGTCAGTTTGTAAAAACCAAGACTGGCAACACAACCAATCTATTCCATCACCTAAAAAAGTATCACCCAAACGACCACGCCGAGAGCATGAAAATGCGGGCCGATGCTACTCCGTCAACAAGCAGGGCTAGCAGTGGGGCTGTACCGAAGCAAAAAATCGATCGTGTCGTCTTTCGTGGCTATTACCCCCTATGAGAAGAGTTCCAAAAGGAGCAAGGACATAACCAGGGCCGTTTCTTACTTTTTAGCAAAAGAAATGATGCCCCTAAGCACAGTGGAACAAGACGGGTTTAGGAAATTAGTTAAAGTGCTTGACTCACGTTACGAGCTCCCTGGCAGAAAATACTTTTCCAAAACCGCACTGCCTCAGCTATATGAAGAGTGCCGCGAAAAGCTGGAAAATAATCTAAGGAACGTGAAATATTTTGCCACTACCTCCGACCTATGGTCGAGCAGAACATCAGAGCCATATATGAGCCTCACCATTCATTACATTGACGAGGAGTGGTGTCTGCAATCAAGATGCTTGCAAACTGCATATTTTCCGGTTGACCATACTGCGGAAATACTTTCTGCGGGTCTGGAGGATGCACTCGCATCTTGGGGCCTTAGCGAGGACCGCCAGGTGTGCATCACAACAGACAACGGCGCAAACATCGTCAAGGCTGTCTCGCTTAAAAACTGGACTCGTCTGCAATGTTTTGGTCACCGGCTACATCTAGCCATTGGTAAGTTAACCATCTAAAAAATTTAAAGTTTTCAGTGCTAAACAGCATATGAGGATTTATAAAATATCCTAACTGATTTCACAGCATTTAAAGCTATATCACGTTTGACTGCATAATTTAGAATATGCTGTCGTATTCACACTGTCCTAACAAACACCAACTTGCGTGTGGTTGTGTGCTGTAAAGGCAGTGATAAATAAATAAATGGTCGTGTAGCCTTGCTTTACGCTATTTGATAAATATGCATATATATTAAGTATGTTAAATGCCGTTAATGTTTTAAAATGTAAGTAATGCATCTATTCCACAATAATGTGATAATTTCTCATAATTAATTCCGTTTTGATTCAGTTACATTTCTGTTGACATTAAAGTTGTCATGGCATGCTTAAGCTTAAGTTTATTGTTGCAGTAACTAGCCTTTATTTAACTCAGATTTGTAGGATAAAAGACAGCCCTAGTGTGTAAGGTCTAAATGTAGTTTCTCGCTGATTGAAAATCTCATAACATTGTATTTATCATCACAAAATAATTTATCATCACAAAATATTTTTTCATCACAAATAAGTAATTTTTTTACAATCGTCTTTGCCTTTTAAAGATTCTAAACATGTACCTATATTGTTTTCTTTATCATCAGAGGGGAGTATGAGAGACCAGAGAATCCAAAGAGCCATGGGTGTGTGCAAAAAAGTGGTCAGTGCTTTTTCCTTCTCTTGGAAAAAGAAACGAGAACTAGCGGTCACTCAAGAGGAGCTCAAGCTGCCAAGGCACAAGTTGATCACAGAATCACCCACCAGGTGGGGGTCCCGCCATGCCATGATAGCACGAGTGCTAGAGCAAGAGAAGGCCATTGCAAAAGTTTTATCAGCTGATAAAAAAACAAGGCACTTGGCTCCCTCATGGCAGGACATCGATGTTCTGGAGTCTGTGTGTAAGGCTCTAAACCCACTTGCTGATTTCACTGATGCCCTTTCTGGTGAAAAATATGTGAGTGTGTCGTACCTGAAACCTGTACTGCATCTTTTCAGTGAGGAGGTCTTGAAACCTGTAGCTGATGACTCGGAGCTCACCAAGACCATCAAGGCTTTTGTCCTCACCTATCTGAATGAGAAATATGACAACGCTGCCACTGATGATCTTCTGAGCATAGCATCCCTTGTTGATCCTCGTTTTAAGACACGCTACATCAAAGATGACAAGGTTGAGGCTGTGAAATCCAGAGCTGTAGCTCAGATGCTGGATGAATGTCAGAGCACATCGCAAGCTGCTCCTGCAGTCCCATCCATTTCACTGAGAGGAGGCAAAGGTGACGGTGCTGCTGCTACACCAGCCAAATTGCAGAAGATGACACTGGGCAGCTTTTTCAAGAAGTCCTACACCAAGTCTACTGCAACATCTGATCTCACAGAACAGCAGGCTATTGAAGCTGAACTAAATGGCTACCTGCAAGTTCCTGATGCAGACAGCGAGACCAACCCCCTGGAATGGTGGAAGATCAATTCAGCAATATACCCCAGAGTGAGCCTCCTGGCAAAACGTTACCTGTGTATTCCTGCCACCAGCTCACCCTCAGAGCGTGCTTTTAGCACAGGTGGTAATATAGTGTCCTGCCACAGGGCAGCTTTAAAGCCAGACACTGTGGACAGACTAGTGTTTTCTGGCAAAAAAACCTGTAAAAGTTTACAAATTGTGTGCACTAGCTAAAAGTTGAATATTTTTGTTTACATTTTGCAAATTTTATCTACCTCTTAAAGCCAGACACAGTGGACAGACTAGTGTTTCTGGCAAAAAACCTGTAAAAGTTTTACAAATTGTGTGCACTAGCTAGTTGTTGTATATTTTTCATGTTTACGTTTTGCACATTTAAAATACCTCTTAAATCCAGACACTTTTTACAGACCAGTCTTCCTGGCAAAAAAAGAAAAAAAAATACAACTGAAAGTTTTACAAATTGTGTGCACTAGCTAAAAGTTTAATATTTTTGTTTACATTTTGCAAATTTAATCTACCTCTTAAAGCCAGACACAGTGGACAGACCAGTCTTCCTGGCAAAAAAAGAAAAAAAAAATACAACTGAAAGTTTTACAAATTGTGTGCACTTGCTAGAAGTTGTATATTTTTATGTTTATATTTTGCACATTTAATGTACCCCTTAACGCCAGACACTGTTTACAGTTAGTCTTCTGGTGGGAAAAAAAAAAAAGTGTAATGTTTACAAATTATGTTTACAATAGTATTATGTTTACTTTTTGGAAATGTGTAATTTTTTTTTAAATAAACTATACTTTTTAAAGTGTAATTTAATGAACCCATCTCATTTTTGTGGCTTCAGTACATAGTATATATAAAAAATATGCTAGTTATGTTGTTGAACATTAAATATTTAATATCAAAGTGTAACTATCTATATGTAATTTATATTAACATTCAAATATTTTGAAATTTTTTATTGTATTTTATATTTATTAATATTTTAATTATTAATTATAGCATAAAACAATATAAAATATGTATTAATATTGTTTATCTATGTACTTAATGTTAATTTATTTATAAAGTGTTACACACTTCATACATGTGCGTTAGACTGTATAGTGTTAAAAAAATGTTTAATATCATAGTGTAACAGTATATAATGTGATGTGTGTGTGAATATTATAGTAATTTCTACTATATTTCTCAATATATTTCTTCATTTATTTATATATTATACACACATTAATTTATATATATTAATATTTTTTTGTCTTTATATTTTTACATACTATATATTTAAATATAATATATATAAAATATTATATATATACAATATATATATATATAGTATATATATATATATATATTATATATATATATATATATATATATAAGCATATTAGCTTAAAATGCCCAACTGTTATCCCGCGGTGCTTTGAAATGCAAGTTAATGTAATGGTCTGTCTGACAGGTCCCAGGACAGTGTGGCCAGATGAGACCATGGGTCCATTTGGGCCTCAGGATCAGCGCTTCCAGTTGCCAGGCAATGTGGGTTTCGACTGTCACCTGAAGGGTACGGGGTTACAGATGAAAGGGCCGGTTCACAGGACGGTCCCGGACGTTTTAACCGCCCCATCCAGCACCGAGAGACACGAGTTCATCCTTGCTCAGTTTGTGAATGAGTATCAGGTAAAAATCTGCTCAGAAATCCTTTGGTTCTTCAATCTTCAGGTGTGGTGTTGATTCTTCTGTTTGTTTGTTCAGGGTAAAGAAGCGTCTCTGGCGGCGCAGAGAGTCAGTAAAGCTGAACACTATTTCAGTCAGTCAGATGTGGAGTGCTCCATGCGTTCCTGCCCAGAGCTGCTGAAGAAAGGTACTGTATCTCATAGAACATGTGCAACCTCTTCACACGTACAGCTTTTGAATCCAATCGTTGTTGTTTTTGGACAGAGTTAGAGCTGTTTTTCCCAGTGCTGCCTGCGAGTCCCATCACTGTCGTCACGGTAACACAGAGGAAGCAGAAAACGGCCACAGAAGATCAGAACCAAGATCAACAGGAACTACTAGATCATGTGAGTCTGACTGGAAAATTCAACGACACATTCTTCTTATTATATATTATTAATTATACATACACTAGTCTATAATAAGTCATATACTATTATAAATTATAATGCATCATAAAATCAACATTTTATAAATTATACATATTTGCATTGATACTTTTTATATTTTTAATGCAGATTTCAATTGAGCATAATTACATTACAATGAGGATCATCAATAAATACAAAAAATTACAAAAGAATGTAAAGTTGCATTATTTTAGTAATAAATTATTAAACTGTATATTTCTATGAATTGCATTGATACATTTATTTTATATGTATTTATAAATTATATAAATTATCATAAATTATAATGCAGTTTATGTTCATCATAAAATCATTATTTTCTAAAATCATTTAAATGATGTTATATTGTTTTGATAAATTTAAAAAAAAAATGCAGGTTTCAATTGAACATAATTGTATTTAAATACAAAAAAATACAAAGGAATGTAAAGTTGCATTATGTTAGTAATAAATCATTAAACTATATTTATATTAATTGCATTGTGATACATTTTATATGTTGAATTAAACTATATATTATATTTATAAATTATATATACATTATCATAAATTATAATATATTGGATGGTGATGCATTTTATTTATTTTTATATTTACATTGTACATTGTTTCATAAATGGCATATTTATTTTAATTGCATCATGATACATTTATTTATATATATATAGAATAATCAATGATGTATTATACTTATTATTATTATGAAATATTATATTTATAAATTGCTATTACAAATTTTAATATGTGACCCTGGAGCACAAAAGCAGTCTTAAGTCACTGGGGTATATTTGTTGCAATAGCCAAAAATACATTGCATTGGTCAGAATTATTGGTTTTTCTTTTATGCCAAAAATCATTAGGATATTAAGTAAAGATCATGTTCCATGAAGACATTTAGCAAATTTCCTAATGTAAATATATTAAAACTTAATTTTTGATTAGTAATATGCAATGCTAAGAGTTTCATTTGGACAACTTTAAAGGCGATTTTTCTCAATATTTTAATTTTTTTTTGCACCCTCAGATTCCAGATTTTCAAATAGTTGTATCTCGGCCACATATTGTCCTATCATAACAAACCATATATCAATGTAAATCTTATTAATGTATAAATTTCAATTTGGAAAAATTGACCCTTATGACTGGTTTTATGTATTAAGGTATTTTTATGCTGATTTTTATTTAAAAATAACTTGATGTGTTACAATTCAAATCATCAATGAGAAAAAAATTCTCAAGTTATATATCAGAATGCAGTGTTTCCCACAGGATTTTGTGAGATTTGTGTTGCGGCAGGTGACATCACATATTAATTAGCATATTTAATATGTGATGCATCGGTTTGCATTCAGACAAGTTCGGCACTTCAGATCTGTTCTACTCTCTGAACTGTCACATACTGTAATACAACTGAATGCTTAATAAAGCGGTTTCCATTTACATATTTTCTGTTGTCATACATAAAACAAGTATGAATAGTGGCTAAACACGAGCCATTAATACTACGTTAACCAGGAGTCGCTCTCACTTTACGCTTTAAATCCTGATTTATAATCGCGACATCATCTGATTAAATCAGCATACATCAAAGAACGACTACATGCAGTGGTATTGGCTTTATTACTTTTTTGTCTCATGCAGCGCTGTCTAACTGTGCATATTAACAGACGAAATATGTTCATATTTATAAGCCCAAACAGTAAGCGACAGGTGCTTGGAAACGCTGCTTTATATCCATTTTGATGAATGGAACAGTGTTTATTTGAAATAGAAATCTGTTGTAACATTATAAATGTCTTCTCTGTCACTTTCAGTGCATTAAATGCATCCTTGCTGAAGAAAACTAATAAAAAAAAAAAAAAAAAACGATAGTATATAAGTGTTATTAAACATCTGATTGCAGTTTGTCAGTGGTGCTAAAGAAATCTGCTTCACACTGTGGAGAGGAGGATACTGGGCCGATTTCATCAATCCACTGTCAGGAAAAGCTGTAAGTACCTTCATCTCAGTGCAAACAGATAAAAAATTCATGCACATCTATCCATGAGTGACTTCAAATATTTAGGAACTTTATAAAAGCCCGAGTGTTTTCTGTTGCAGTTTTTTGGCGCTCAGACGCCGGACTCTATTCTACAGCGTCACGCTGGCTTTCACATCGAGGACCTGGCGTCGTGTACGGTCATACGCCACGTCTTCAAGGAGACGTCCACGTTCGTCTTAACGCTCATCACTAACGCACCTTCCAACAGTCTGATCATGGAGAAACTTCAGGGACAAGCCAGCGCCTCAGAGGACAGAGACTGATGGACGTTTGCAAGCCTGAGCAAAATCTACGTACTGTTTCTTATAGAAGAGATTTTTGAATAAAACTTGCTGGTTGTGATGTTACAAAATGAGCTTTTGAGAGTAACTGCTGTTCTGAGGTGATTAAAAAAAAAACAGCAAAAATGTTAATTTATTAAAAAAAATATGAATACTTAATGAAATGAACACAGACGTGAATCCACATGGTGCTTTACAAAACATCAGCAGCCTTTGAGAGAACGTACTGTGGGTAAAACATCGTCTAGAGTCGGGACGCCTGAAACAGAGGAAACGCAGCTCAACTAGTGCCACAATGTCTGACTAACATTTTTTTTTTTTTTTTTTTTTAGGTAAACATATCATGATTTTAGTGCACTAGAATACTATTAGATGAACTGTTCATTTCAGTTTGACTGGTTTTTGTCTTGTTGAATGTGAATAAAGTTTGTCCTCACCCAGCGTTTGCAGGGGTTGAAAAGCGGAAAGGATTCCTCATGTTCCTTCAGCTTTACGATGATACTGTGAAATACAATACAAACACCAACTGTCTGCAGTTTCCAAATGAACGGAGGAGCCTTTTATTGTGTAAAGTAAATTGTTCCGGCAACTTGACAAAACATTTACGTGTTCCCAAATTTAGGTTCTTTAAAAATAAAAAGGTAAAACTAAACTTTATGGCACTTTTTTCTAAATCATTCTTGCATAAACTGAACCAATAAATTGTATTCATGTATCCACTTTACAATAATGAGCAAAATGTATAATTATTAACATTTAAATTGTATAATTTCATGGATTATGAGAGACAATGATTCAACAATGAACATGGTATATGTCAGCATTAACTTAGTTCAGCAAATGCTTTTCAAAAATTGAATGGATTCGGTAGGGTGAGGTAACAATGATATTGACTGCTGACATTTAGGGCCAGATTTACTAAACGGCAAATTAGCGTTCATGCGCAATTCCATAAAAATTCTGTGTGTGATTTGCTGAAAATGCGCACATTAAAGAACACAGACGCAACATCTCATTTCCGTAATGTCCAGCTTTTAGACAAGCTTTTTTTGAGTGTTCAATAATGGTGTAATTTGACGAGCGCAAACGTTAGTAAATCGCATTGCATGATTGATTGAAATACTCTCCTGCCATAAATTAACTGATCAAAAGGGAAACTCCTACAAATGCATATTCAATAAGGTGAAGTCACAAAAAAACTGTGTCCACACCTTAACAGCGCTAATTCTTCACTGCACATCCTATTAGTACCATTTTAACGCCAAAAGACAGTTTGCGCTGACGTAATCTGGCCCAAAATGTGAGCATTTATGCTGTAAACTTTTTCATTTACTAAAATGAATACATGCTTTTAAAGGTTTATGATACATAACGTACATATTATTAACCATTATTATTTTGATAATTGATGCATGGAATTAAATTTTTAAGGATCATTTCCTTAATGTTTTCATATACATTTTTAACATTTCACATTGAATATTATATTATGAAAGAAAATGATTAAACAACGAACAAAAGTACATTTATGAATATAAATGAAGTTAGATTAGTAAATGCTATTAAGACATACTGTTCATTAGTTCATTACTAACCCATTAACTAATGTTAATTTGGACATTATTATTGTTATTTAAACTAACAAATTAAATGTGAAAATTTATGCTTAAATTTTTTACATGCCATTCTTACATAATTTAAAGCACCAAACTGAACAAGTCAGTTTAAATGAGGTTCAATTCATAAGCATTTATGTACTAGATACCATAAAATAATTGGCAAAATTTCTATTTGTACATATACACTTTTAACATTTCAAGTTGTATAAATTAATTATGATTCAACAATGAAATATATTTCTAAATTAACATCAAATTATATGAGTAAATGCTGTAAAAAATTATTGTTCATTGTTAGTGCATTATATCTATGGCATTAACTAATAATAATTAATCGCACATGATTATTATTTCTGATAACTGACGCATGGAACTACATGACAAAAAGTGTACTTTAGGTAATGTATTACATTTACATTTACATTTAATCATTTAGCAGACGCTTTTATCCAAAGCGACTTACAAATGAGAACAGTATTAGGTATCAAGTATTGAAAAACTTAAATGTCAACATATTTAAGTTGTGCATATTTAAATGCCTAAAATAAAAATAATGATTAATAGTACAAAATATATACTATATATATATATATATATATATATATATATAAATAATACAAAAAAGAAAAATGCATTGTTAATTGATACCTCATGCAAAAGCAAAAAACTGCAGGGAGTTTGTTAGCTGATGAAAAGCTAATTTTCTAATGACAAAAAAATAAATAAATATAAAAAAATCGAAAAAATCGAATGAATACAACTTGGTTATGGATAAAAGATATAATGAATAATGAATATATGTATATGGATATTGAAGTTTTAGTTTTTTATTTTTATGTAATTTTAATTTTACGTGTAATTAAATAACTGTGGATGTTATTAAATTATTGAAATATTAACTTCTGAAGGGGACTCCAATTAAATATTTAGGTCAGAAGGGTTTTGGCTGACGGAAAAGTTTGGCAATTACTGCATTAATTGATGTTAGTGACTTAAACCTCATCATAAAATCTTATAGAACAGGTTTACAGACATTTGAGAACAAAGACTAAAACAGTGAGATGGACGCACCTGTCAATGTCACTGCTTTCCAGAAGGCTGTAGAGCTCCTGACCTGCAGCGTTTCCTGACTGCGACACGATTGCAGCTACCTTATTGAGGACCTCGCTAGGGGGCACTTCATCATCTAGATATAAAAACATCAATTCAGAGAGAAAGACGAAGGTTGCATGTCATGCACTTGCGCTGAGATATCTTTCATAATATCTCACTACCCAAGTCCAGAACGTCTCTGAGGTTCCTCATGGCGCTGCTCATCTCGCCCAGCTTGGTGTAGACCTCGTTCATGCGAGGATAGATTCCCGTCAGCGATGGAGCATCAAAGAGTTTCTGGAAGTGGGCGACCATGGACTCCAGGGTGTGTCTGGTGGGGCTGCGCAGAACCTGAGGAACATCGAGAGCATCTTCAGCTGATGGAGCACATTAAGAGAAATGTTGCTTTCAGGAGAAGTACCTTGTCGTCTGATGCCGTCTCATCGAGCAGAGTGTCGACGATCAGCATCAAGTCTTCCACCCGCACAGGATCTGAAGGAGCAGTGATGCTGCCCTCTAGCTGCCATGGCAACAACCTCTTCTCCAATCGGATGAGGGCACGATGAAGATCCTAGTGAACCAAACAAATCATATTCAAACACAATGAGTTTAAGTGCAGTCACACTGGGGACATTTCTGTTTGAGCTTTGCTTCATACAAAGTATGAAGTTGATGGTACAAATTGTACCCTTTTGTTAAATTATTCAAATTTTGGCAACATTTTGTGGGTTAAATTCAGTCTTTTCAATGTGATCTAGAACAGTTGAACCCATTGCGAAATCTGAGTGGGGTAAACTCTTCACATGAAAATTCTGGTAGTGCAGACTTGTATTGAAATCATTTTGTCTGCAAAAATTTGCCAAAATTTTAATTTACAAAAGCTGCGGCCACTTTGCCATTGTTTGGCAAATTTTTGTGGGTAAAATTCAGTCTTTTAACAGGATATTTCACAACTGGTTCAACCATTTCCAAACTCATAGATTTCAAACGAAACCACCAAATTACGGCTATTAAAATTCACAGAAATTTAATTTAACTAAAAATGTGGTTATATTTACCATTCTTCTGTGAAATTCAGTAGTTTTAGTAGAAATCATTGCAATCAGGAAATTTGCTTGAGGGTGAAAGATTTCCTCATTCAGATTTTTCAATGGGTTCAACCATTCCCATAGATTTGTTTTAAAATTATTGAATTTTGCTGTCAAAAATTTGCCAAACAATGGCAAATGTGGCCGCACATTTTAGTTAAATTTAGTTAAATTCATTGCCCAAAGATTAAGCGTGTTTTAGCCACTGGTTCAACCGTTCCCAACTGCATAGTGCGACTAAATTTTGTCCATGAAAATTTTTTAAACATAAAATGTGACCACATCTTTAGATGAATTCAAGTTTCAGCAAAAAAATTTCATCAAAGGCGTAGCAATATATGAAGGAGAGTTACTTCTAAACCAAACAGATTTCTGTCGGTCAATGCACCAAATCCACGTAACCAATTTGAACCAGTTGTGAAATCTGTGTGGGGAAATCTTTCACCCTTACATGAAATTGCGTAGATTCCTACTGAAATTACTACTGTACATTTTGCACACAAAAAATAACCAAACAATGTTAAATGTGCAAATTTCAGCAAAATTTTGATTTTGCAATAAAGGTCCATTGTCTATGATCAGTAGTGTAGCGATGTATGAAGCACTTCTCTTCTGACCTCTGTTGGTCAATGTGGCGAATCTGCGTAATCAACTTCGCCACAATTTTTTCTGTGAAAAATTCACCAAACAGTGATAAATGTGACTGTACTTTTAGTTCAATTCAATACACAAAGATTTGACTCACTGGTAGAGAGGTTAGTTGTCGGTGCCAAACCTCCAGGGTTGGAACAATCAGCTCAGACTCCGCCTCCCTGCTAAGCTCTAGGTTGGTTTGCGCACGCTGCCTCAGCAAACCCAGCGGAGCACTGGGATTGGTCAGGACGGCAGTGATGTCACGTAGAATCTGTAGAGTAAATCAGATTGTGATGATGTCAGAAAAGCATCAGCTACATTCCAGATGGCACTTTCATTACACCATGAGCTCATTACATAAAGTTTAAGTTGCGTTATTACTGCATCATATTTTCCGTCAGTCCGATCAAATAGCGAGTCTTTGTTTGCCACACAAGACAGAAGGTCAAGTTGACCACATTGTGCGATACATAATACTGCAAATTTTACTGTGTTTTGGGAAATGGTTTATATTCTATGTGTATATTAGTATACCAAAAAAATAGTATGCTATTCCAAACTGTGATAAATCTCACCTTCTCCAGCTTGAAGGCGGATTCGGCTTGTTTGTGTTGAACTTTCACAGCAGAAATGAGATGACTGACATCTCGCACATTGAGTTCCTTACAAACATCCTGGAAAACAACCCGAAACATCCGACCTTTTAGTCTAATTGAGATACTGTGGTAGCTTTCACTGATATTTTAAATTGAACAAAAGAGTGTTTTATGGTTTTAGTTTTATCTTCACGTACCACAAGGTGTCTCTTGCAGGTAGAGGCATCCAGGTGCTGGATGATGGTGTTATCTATGATTAGCGTCTCTGCCAAGTCCAGCGTTCTGAGTGCTTGGGATGATCTGTTTAATGAGTAATTCATTAGCCTGATTCATTAGAAGAACTGTTCGTTCATTTCAGATCTTACCTGATGTTGCTCTGCTGGATGATCTGATCCAAGCGTCTCAACTGCTGTTTGCAGGTTTTCAGTTCTTTTATGGTGGGTCTAAAATGTGTAACATTAAAAACGTCACCAACTAAAACTATATACCAATAGTAAGGGCTACAAAAATCCATTATCAACCTGGTCTCCAGATCTTCTTTTAACTGCTGGATTTCGGTCCTGAGCTCTTCTCGCTGAGCTTTGGTCTCCTTCAGCTGCTCCTGGTATGACTGGAGACAAGCAGAATCACTTTTACATGACAAGATCGAGAACAGATATCAAATATTTCTTATTATAGATACCTTTAAAAGGGCCTTATAGTTGTAGGACTTGTCAGTGGTGGCTTTCTCCACTGTGGATCTGTTCTTTTGGGAGTTTGAGGAGTCCTTCTCTCCAGAGCTACTTTTATATAATCTGCAGGAAAAGATGAAGCTGATGTTAGGGGAATTTACTTTTTTTTTATTAAAATAAACAACATTCATACACTTACTTCAGTTCATTTCGTAGCCGATGCATTTGGGACTCATATCCCAAAATGAGGACTCTCTGTCCTGTCAGCTGATCTCATCTCCTTCCACTCATCCTGCATTATATTACACTACAGCAGATGGCAGCACTGCCGCACTCGAGGGCTTTACATTATTGAGTGTGTGCTAACAGAAGCAACATGTCCAGGAGACGTCCCTGGAGAAACCACAAGTGCTAAACCATTCAAATATTAAAGAGTCATTTGAATATCTATGCTGCAATTCCAATAAAGAATGAAATTATACATTTCATGCAATTTAAAGTCAGGACAACATATTCAAAATATTCAATTATGTAAAAACTTTATAATTTATTTATTTATTTTTTAGTTTTTAGTGCTGTCAAACGATTAATCACAATTAATTGCATCCAAAATAAACATTTTTGTTTACATAACATATGTGTGTTTACTGTGTATATTTATTATGTACATATAAATACACACACATACGGCATATATTTAAAAAAATAATTACATGTATATATTTACATTCATATAACATTATATATAAATATTTTTAAACACTTTTCTTAAATATATACATGCATGTGTGTGAATTTACTGTATGTATACATAATAAATATACACAGTACACAGACATATATATTATGTAAACAAAAACTTTTATTTTGGATGCAATTAATTGTTTGATAGCACTCATTTTTTTTACATTACAGTAATGAAAACAATGTCAGTGCAAACATTTGTAATTTGTAAATATCTTATTTATCATCATATTTGTTTCATTTGATTTTGGGGTGAAATGTGATCAGGGAATGCTTTAAATAACCTTTTTAAAATTAAAATTAACACAAATTCAATTTAGTACAACCATCATTTTTATATTATTTTTATCATTTTTGGGTGAAGTATGACCCTTCACATGCAGGGATCATGAAATTTATTGTACTAAACATTATCATACCCATTTCTCTGGGTTTTGACAAAAAATAAAGACCGCCATTACATTAGAGGCATATTCAAGCATATTGACTGTGGATTTATGAAAGCTAGACTCACTTCAGTTGGCTGCTGGACTGAATGAGCTCTTGAATTAAACCTTGTCTCCTTTCAGAATCTGACAGCAATGTCTTCAACATCAGCCGTAGATCAGATGCAGACTTACGCTCCAACAAAACCAACTCTACAGCCAACAATAAACAGACAGAAATACTCATCAATACTGAAAACCAAAAATTATTATTATTTAACCAAAATGATGACTGATATATTTATAGATGTTTAAAAATAATTAAAGACATACATAAAAGTTCCCAAAAAACTAAATAAAATTGTATGTAATAAATTAATTAATTACAATAATAATAATAATAAAAAAAAGAATAATAATACATTTAAAGAGTGGTTTACAAATTATTCTTTATAAAATATAAAAATTATAGTAGACTATAATATAAAAAATAAGGTCACCAAAAAATAAAAAAATAAAAATGTTGTTACATCTGACCAATGACTTCCAGTTGCTCGAAATTACTTGAGAATAATTTTTCCTTTAATTGTTTTAAAAACTATTTTTAAAAGATCTGAAAGAAAATGTCAGTGATGCATTACCTGCAAGGTTCTTGTTCTCTGTAGGATCTGCAAAGTTGACAGGTTTGAAGCCATGATGCTGCAGCAACCTGTTAAGAGTGTCCCACTCTCTCTGCTCCTGCTGCAAGACAATGAAACACATTATAATCACCTGCATTATTACATGCAATATCAAGAATAAACCAATGCATTGCGAAACATCAGAAATAACTGCAAAAATATCAGAGTCTGCTCAGGCTACGATACTATGATATCCTGTGAAGTAAAATAAGGTACTAATTTAATATATAATATATATATAAACCGTAAACTGCCATGGATGGCAAAACATGGTATTCTAATGGTAAAGTGTCCAAAAACATGGTATTACCACAGTACACACAAAATATAAGCAGGAAGGAAACACTGTAGGGCAAACAGTGACTACAAACGCAGCTTGAATTTATTTTACTTGCAAATGTTTCAAGCTATAGTAATTTATACCATACCTTAAAGCACCGAAGAGTAGTGTTAATTAATTACTATCCTATCAAACCGTCAATTCATCATTTTATGAACCGAGAAACTCGAGTTGTTTATTGTTTCAAACAACAGAGCAGAAGCTGACACCAACTAAACGCTTCCTGGATTTAGACCAATAGGAAGACAGAATGATCAAGCCACGCCCATCACGTAGTTTCAGTACTGAAGTCAATAGGAAGACAGAATGATCCTGCAGTTTGCTACTTGAAGTTTCCCTCTTTTTTTTTTTTTTTTTTTGTAGTGGTGTTACTTAGTGGCCACTAGATGGCTGCAAAAGCTGAGTTTTTGAATATGGACAACCTAGAAATTTCAAATAATTTATTTATATTATGTAAAGTATTCAACTATCATATTTATATTTATTAATAATTTAATACTAATATTTAATAAAAGAAACAGATGCCATTTGCTGTGGAATACAAAAAATAATATGCATAAAATGCAAAACAAGACCTCAACAGATCAGTTCCACAATCTTTCAGACCAACATTTCTGTGGCGTGAGTTGTTACAGACAGCATCTACTGAGGCTCTAATCTCACTCCACAGGCGCTGCGCTCCTAAAATCACAGATTCGGTGGCATTTCATAATGCTTGCAGAGTCTTGGTTTGGAAAGAGCAAACTCACCTTCGGATGAAGGTCAGCATGCAAATGAAACCACTATCTGAAAAAAGAAAGAAAAACAGAGAGAGCGAAGCTTTGAGCGTCCGTTTAGTCATGTCTGTATTCATGTCCCTTTTTTAACCTCATTTTATAATATCCAGAAACTTACCTTAAAACGTCCAACTGGATATGAGCAAATAAACATAAAAAAGTAAAGTAACATTTTTCTTTTTCATTTTAAAAGTTTAATATTAAAAGCTCACATTTTGCATATGAAATAAAGTAATAAAACACCAACATGGAAAACACTAATAGATAATTAATAATAATAATAATAAAGTTTTAGAAGATAAACGATCACAAGCCCAATGATATTGCCGCCTTTGTTGCGCCGTTGATGATGAAGCCACACCCACAAATTGCGGAGCTACGTTTTTCTTTGACCAAACTCTGTGACCTACACGATGAAACTGGGCGGGAAACGTAAGTAGAACGCTGTTTTTTCGAATAAGAAATATAATTATACGCAATATAACAGACTATCCAATTAAAATATGATAAATATGATTTTCTCAACAAGAAAAACATACCATATCGCAATCCCTGAGGCAAAAATGCTCGTCCCTGAGGCGAAGTAGGTCTTGCCTCTGAAAGTAACCATACTATTGTCAACAGTGCCAAAGTTATTACAATTATAACGATAGTATAAAATCATAATTAATTCATATTAGGTCTCCTTAAAATAGTGAAGGTAAAAACTGTTATTATGTCATAGAATGACCTCTTCTTCGAGCAAAGTCTTCAAAATCTTCAAAAAAACCTCTAAAGACACATCTTTTACACCAGCACCTGACGAACTAATACTAGCACTTACCTATTCTAATCTGTTCTGTTCTGTTCTGTTCTATTCTATTCTATTCTATTCCATTATATAGGCCTATATATATATATATATATATATATATATATATATATGCTAAATGACTAAATGTAAATGTTAGTCCCATTTTAGGTAGGCTACTATTTTTTTGTATTAATTTAGAAATGTATCATTGATTTTAAACAATTCATTACTTTTTTCTACTTCTATATTTCATGTATTTTAATGTGTTTTTTCATGGATTTAAAATATTCATTTTTTTTAACAATGGATATATCTTCCTGACATCGTGGTGAAACTGTGCCACTAAATTGTAAGGTCTTACTGTTTATTAACTATCATGTTGGATTCCACTTCTTCAGCTTTCGGCTTGTTGTGTTGGTAGGTTAGGTTTGGTTTGCAGGGTGAGGTGTTGGATTTGATTTTATGTTATGTTAGGTAAGGTGCTCGGGTGTCTGTTCTCCCATCTGTTGACGTTAAAAGGCCCGGGAAGGTCCATTAAGTAGTTTAATGGTGGCAAATCGAACAAATAAACGAGCTGTGACAAATGAAACGAGGTGCATTCTGAATTAAAGACACTGGCGAATCGATACGTTAGCACAACAGTGCAGGCCAAACTCATTCAGCACTGAAATCCAGAGCTTGACTAAGGCCAAAAAACTTAAATGCAACCCCTTCGTTTTGTACGTTGTTGCATTCTGAAATGATCACAACTGAAATATGTGTGTGTGTATATATATATATATATAGGAGATTGAATTTGGATGAAAAACTTTAGTTTTGTAGAGAGATATTGTGATAGAGATCTTTCCTGAGTGTGAGAGATCAGACTTTCAACTGGTTGTTGAATGGATCACATCTTTCAAACTGGCATACAATATTGTAACCAAATGCCTGACTTACAACAACCTGTTCTTCATCACTGGCCTTACCTTCATTGCGTCTATCCTCTTTGGTCCTCAACAACTTCTTTAATTAATTATAACTGATTTTCTGATGCATTCCTGTCACCATCATCACCGCCTTCTGAAATAAGTACAGATATGTTTCTCCATCTTCCAAAAATCTTCCAAAAATGAACCTAAAACACATGCATAAACGCTATTATGCTGCCCGCCAGTGCTGGTCAATAGTGCCAGCTACACCAAATATGCATCCCATAATAGGACTTTGTCAGTTATGCATGAGATTTTTTGGTATCTGAGTTATTGTTTTTTATAAAAGTGCATTAAAAATCGCCAAGAAAACACATATGGATGTAAAATTATATTTTTTATAACTTGAATTTATATGTATTTTCTAGTCCAAAATGAGCTCACTATGGGGCCTTGAGAGCATGTGACCATACATGTACTGCATTGTTACCAAAACTGTGAAGCACATAGTAAATCATTTTTAATTTTACTGGTTGACGGGGATGTCATTTGACGTCATTAAAATAAAATTTTGTTGGTTGAACAGTAATATTGTAATTTAAATGCACTTTTCTTAGCGTTATTTATAAATGACAATATCCCATCGATGAAATAAAATACACGACTCCAAGTTTAATTACATTCCTAACTGAAATGTCTGTTTGAACTTGATTTGCTATGTGTATTCTATTGAAAATAATGTATTCATAAAAGTTATTATAAATTATATTGTTTGTGAACTTTAACTAGCATCACTTTAGTTTTGTGAAATACAATTGCGTGTTTACTTGAGGTAAAAGAAACAAAAAATAGAAGATGTCCATCAAAAACTGAACTTTGTGTGCTTTGTCCGAGATTTTGGTCTTAAGTACTTAAGTCAGTTTTCTTTGAGGTAAAATTCTTTCATCCAAAAGCCCTGACGTTTTTTATTCTTTTTTTTTTTCCCACACTTCAAATCATCTTATCTCGCTTTGGCAATTTGAAGCAACCAAAACAACCAACATGTTGTGCTCGCACACAATGCCTTCAAATTACGCTTAACAAAAACAGTTTAAGTGGAGTGAGACGCACATCTATGACTCCAGCGACAAGGGCAGAAAGAGCGCCGCTTTTCTCTTTTTACACACTTCACCTCCTGAAAGGCAATTTGGAGATAAAGGTTGAAGCCGGAAGCCATGAAAGGCGTCTAACGCTAATCCTGCCTCACCTTGAGTCTGATCGAACTCTGAAAATCATCCGCAAATCTCTTGTTTCTTCCCTGAACCGTAAATACATCCACACGGTTCGCACAACAGAGGGCAGCTTTCTTTTTCTCGCACTGGAAGTTCTCTGAAGTTAAAGATGGTGCCGACAGATGGTGGAAGTTTTTTCAAGTTTTGATGGCCGATAAGGTTACTTTATTTTGTTTGTTCAGGCTCCTGTGAAGCGCAGAGATGAGGCAAATCCGTGCCGGGATTATCTTCCACTTTCTCACCTCGCACAGGTGTGGAGGGCTGATATGGCCCAAACCCACATGCTCCCGATGCACCAAGGGAAGAAGCGGGACAGCTGTGAGAGGGAAGCCACAGGTTTGCACAGATGATCAGACCATTTTCATTTCATACGAATGGGAGAAGAAAGAAATGAATTGCTTTATAATGTAATGTTACTCTGAAAAGTCCTGTCTGAACTCTGGTTTAAGATGTGTATAGTATATGGGGAAATATTCTTCATACTTCTTTGTATACCAATTGCTAAACTACCGTTGCAATGAAATGACTTCCATAAACTAAAAAGGGAAGATGATTTGATGCTTAAAACGTACTTTCGTGTAATCATCAGGCTGATTCAGTCATATGAAAAAATATTGTTGACACCAACCCAAAGACAGCAATAATTATAGCTACCTTTCTTATCAAGTTTGACATTTGGAGGTGAACAGAATCAGCAAAACATGTGTTGATAAACAAACTAGACAAATAATATGCTAATTGATTAGGTTTTGGAGTGTTTTTTTTCTCCTTTTTAAAAGTTGATAAGCCATTTTATTATGCGGTCCTACCATTTTATTGTTAGTTACATTTTAGTACTACAGTACTGCTTTAAATGTTTAGGAAATTAATGTTTTTGCATCTCCATGAAATTATTTTTAAATAAATGTGAACATTCTTAAAAATCCAATGTTCATGAACATCGTAAAGTATTAGAAATTTGATTAAAATCTGTTGTACGCCTCTAAACACACAAAAAACAGGATACAAGCATGTTTTTAGACGTTCTTGCATTCTTTAGAGAAACAAAGGCTTCAGTCCTCAAAACCGATAAATGGTAATGTAAAAAGAGAGAAGAGAGGAAACATTCTAGAATGTGAATTAAAGGAGTCACGGATAAAAGCACTTTAGCCGAAAGTGCCATTGTTCAAAGACCAATCCGCCACAACGAGCCTGCGAGCTCAGATAAACACAATTTCACTCTAGTCACTGCGATTAGCACACTGCTAATCGCTTCATTTTGCATGTCGCTATTGCCTGTAAACAAAAGGTCATAATTTAGTGGAATTAGACTTCCAGAAATGAATCCACTTGAACCTCTTTTGTTCTTAAGAACGCACAAAATACTGATAATGTGCTTTTAATCCCTCACCAAGTCTATTAAATTGTTTGGGTATTTAAAAACTTTCAAGCTTTCAAAAGTCGGTACAATTGCACAATTGCACGAAATTAAGTACAACTTTCAGGATTATAAGAGAAACACGTTGCAATTACGTTTGTTGTTTGGGGAATGTTAGAACTCGTGAAACAAAAGTTTGACAGACCAGTCCGATATACCACTAAGACTGTGATCATTTTATTTTCTTACAGATCCTTTTATACTTTTCCTTTCATGTAAAAACTCTTTCAACTTTCGAGTCTTTGCTTAGATGCAGCACTTAAAGAAACTACTGATTCCGGCACAGCAGAACCAGTTCAAACCGAATTCATGCGGGATTCTAGTTCAGACAACAAAGAACATCCAGAATTGTAGAACACAGTGGCATTGTGGGAATTTTCCAGGACATGTTCTCGACATAACTAGGTTGAGTACTAGAGTTTACATTGATTCTAGAGCTCCTGCTGAGCAGAGACAAACAAAATCATAAAGGCCTGGTCTCAAATGTTGCCCTTAGTCCTCTGAGGAGTGAGGACTCAACACTTTGGTGATGTAATGCAGCATAGACTGTTAGGTTGTAACCCACTGTGAAGTTCACTTCAGTGCTTTGCAAAAGTGTGCACTGTGGCTAAAAAGCACCCTATTAAAACGTAAAATGATGAATGAGACACCCTACGGTGTTGTGTACTTCATGGACACACACAAACAGGAACACATAAAGCAGCCTTTTTGGGCAAGACCAAAGTAATAAATATGAAATCTTAAGTAATTTTCTGGAGTCTGCAACATTGTAGATTAGTATTTTCATAATTACAATCACCGTACATCTTTTTTCTCTTTAAAAGCAATAAATGTTTCCCAATCGCAATCTGACTGACTTTGATTTTGGATGATACAGTTCAGTCTTTATTGTTTTCAATAAAAATGGCATCACATTCTTAATATTAAACAGGAAATTGGGTGATAAAATCAGTTTAAACAGAAAGCTAAATTGTTACATTTACAGTAAAGTGGAAATGTGGTTTTAGACAAAAAAACAAAAACAAAAAAACAACAACATGTACATTAGAATACATTAACAAGTATTAAAAAACAAAACAAAACAAAAAAAAAAAACACTGGGTTTTGACTTTACCCAAAATTGGGCTGAGCCTGTTGGGTAATTTTGTTGGAATTATATATATATATATATATATATATATATATATATATATATATATGTGTGTGTGTGTGTGTGTGTGTGTATATATATATATATTTTTTTTTACACATATTGGTCAATTACTGCTATTGGCCTATATTTGTAACTATCGGAGTTACTGGACATCGGCTGAATATTTAAACAGCTAATTACGTCCTATCAATCAAAAGGGAGGTGAAAAAGTGGGCCATTACAAAACTCATGCAGTGAATAAAATATTTCCGGCTTGTTAATTAATAGCACTTAATAATAATTATCACAGCTTGACTGTTATTTAAGCACCCTAAGTTAGCTAAATGTCAAAAGGATGCTATAGAGAATAAAATAATAAATTTCAATTATAAGTTATTTAATGTAAGGGTGTTTAAAAAGGTGGCAGAAAGCACAGTACCACCACTGGTACTAGAAGTACCAACTATCGGTATCAGAAGAGGTTTCATCAAAGAGAAATCTCTATTAGCACATACATTTTGTATTGCGCATCTCTATAGTTATTTTCACAATGTTGTGTATTTTTGTGCAATCAAGCTGCTGGTTTATAGCAACCATAATATAGATCGATTTGTCTCCTGTCCTGAGTGAAAACTTCCTGTAGGGAACTTCCTGGGTGAAATTAGAATTTTTACATTATTTATGAAAACAGTGATCCACTACCTAATACAATTATAGATGTAACTTAAAATAATTTTGAGGTAAAATTAAGGCAGCATTATAGTCAATGTGATTAACTGTGCAAGCCACCTTGATTGGTTGGTTTAGCACAAGGTATTGTTCACACCCAACGGCAAGATTTCAGCTGGGTTTTTTCTAACTCAGCCATTTTTTTTTTTGAGTAAACACAACCATGTTTTTTACAGATAAAAGAAACCAAGCAACTCTCAGTAATAATAGAGGCAAAAAAATAAAAAAATAAAATAACAACAACTATGGAGGTTAGATTAAAACCTTGCATTCCATGAAAATGTACAAAAAATCTCTTGCCGACAATCCCTTTCTCTTGGCTTATCTTAAGAGGTAAGGGAAAACTGGTCTTGTTCAATGGGTTTTTCAACCCATGCTCCAAGTCCTGCTTTGTAGAACGCTTTGAAGAGAGTCTGTTTGGCTGCGTGATACTCCACTGCTGCTTGTTTTGCCTCGTGGTAGGTGCCTGGCCGAGATCCTCGGATCCGCAGAGTCTCACTGAGCTGAGAGAGGTAAAAGGATATTTGCTTTTTAATATGCCAACATCCCCCTACAAACACCTTAGCAATTGAATCGCCTTTGGCTAGTAAATTTTTTAGTTTACTCGCCAGACTAATATGGCTGTAACAATACATGTATTCGTATTGAACCGTTTGGTACGAGGCTTCCGGTTCGGTATGCATTACAAACCAAATTATTTGCTGGACTAATCCTACTATATTTGGGAAATAAAAGAGCTTAAAGTGTCTGAAATATAATGTTCTCAGTGCCACTGCACTCAACAAGGCAGCCTAAATGACGTATCAAACCAAACCATGAATTTTGTAAACCGTTACTCCTTTAATATATATATATATATATATATGTGTGTGTGTGTGTGTGTGTGTGTGTGTGTGTGTGATTGCACATTAGCTCCACCTACTACCAGAGAACCCGACCGAGAGTTCTTTAAAGCTTAAGAATTCCAAAGGAACTCTATTATTTTGACAGGAAAATATAAGAATTTCATTTACATGTACTGCGTCAATTCTGCATGTTTTGTAATGTAAGAATCTCTCTCTCTCTCTCTCTCTCTCTCTCTCTCTCTCTCTCTCTCTCTCTCTTTCTCTCTCTTTGAGTGTGTGTGAGACAAAGCCATGGCGAGTCGTGTGCCTTCACACTAGAGTTTACGGTATGTCAAATATAGGTACGCTGTGCATCCATTGAGATCAACTGAAAAATAGCACAGATCGGTTGACGGAGATTGAAACTTTGAAGCGCTCTGTCAGAGTGTTCAGCGAGTGAAAATATATCTGTGCTAAACTTATACTTAGCCTCCAACTCACACACTGGTGAGTAAAATCTGAGAATTTATTACCCAGAGTGAAGATTTAGTCGCATATGCGAGTGATTTACTCGCAATTTAGAGGGGTTGACCAAGTTACCATATTTGCTGAAAATTAAACCTTGATTCTTCTAAACCTTGATTCTATATTCATCTATGAACTATCAACAGCCTTTACAAAAATGTTTTACCTTGGCATGTAGACAGACCCAGCGACTGTAGAGGGCGTGTTTACAGAGGTGAGATGGTCTTCCGAGATCATCTTTTCCTGTGGTGGCATTAATGATCTCCAAGCCCTGATCTCCGACTGTCCAATTGACGCTGAAGTTGGGAGCTTTCCCAGGTTGCCTTGCTTCTGTGTTACTGATACCTGCAGAAGAGGGAGAAAACAGACATGGTTGGGCAAAGAGCTGAGAAAACTGATACAATCAATCATTTATTTGAGATGTTTTACCACTAAGAAGAGGTTTGTTGAGGGCAAATGGCTTGGGCAGATCGTCCATGTCAGCGATGCGCTGGTACATGGCTCTGGAAAGATGGTCGGCATGGTACAGACTTCCCAAAATTAAACTGGAGAAATAGATGGGTTCTGTAAAATAACTCAGAAGAGACCCCTGCAATCCAATGACGTTCCATCTACAAGAGAAGAAAGAAAACCACAGATGTTTTTGAAAAGTACAGGTGCAGGTGTGCACCTGGTTGACGGAAAGAAACAAAGTCATTGGTTGCATGCAGTACAAAGTATTCGCCCCCTGCGGACATACAGCATGATACTTATGCCACAGTACCATGAAGGAATAAAACAACATCCTGATGTGAAAAAAAAGTGCACTCGCACACAGTCATATTTACGGCAACCATTGAAATGATCGGAAAAATAACACCTGCAATCTATAATCTTAATCACTGTGATTTCTCCGAAGCCTTCAGAATAATTTTTTTTCCAAAGGTGATGCATCAGATCTGAGCTCTCAAAAAGCCTTAGCTCACAGCTGGATGATAATGACCGCGTTTAACTGGAGTGTATTTCTTGGCATCCAATGCGAGGCATGTGGATGTGTTTGCGGCAGTAGGTTTCCCTCAGCAGGACGGCTGTTTCTTGGAGACCAAAATCAGAGCCCTAATCAGGGGCCCAATGCTCCTGCTCCAGGGAGCCCCCCGCTCTGGAGAGAGCTGAAGTGATTGGGGTTTCAGAGCCAAGAAGACAGCCAATCAGCTGCTTTTTGAGTGCCACTGGATGCAGGCAACGGAATGCTAATGAGACTCGTTAAAGTTGGGGGGAGGGGGCTCAAGAAAAAAGTAAGATGGTCTTAGGAAGCATTCGACATCGAGCAGATCAAGGAGAGGTGTCACTACAAAAGCGGGCCACCTGATGTCAGCATGCTTTTTTTTCCCTCAAAAGGAATCATCAATCATTAAAGCCAAAGCTTTTCCAAAAAAGGCAAAACGAAAAGGAAAAAAAGTCAGTTTTAGCTTAAAACATGAGTAGATTTTAATCATGGTCACAATATAACAAAATAAACATTGACCCCTATTTACATTCAGTATTTTTGTGAAAACAATTTTTTTTTTTCAAAATACATTGAAATGCATAAAAAATAAATTTTTCTTGTATGGAATTGAAATTGGTTACAAATGTCAACTTAAAAATATCTGCTTTAGGGCAAATTATTTTTGAGAGAGGCAATTGAGAAAACAAATATTGTATGAAAACAATATTGTTAATCATACCTGGCAATCTTGTCACTACACGACATGGTTAGCAGTCGTTCTCCCTGCAACACTCCATCCCAGGTCTGAATGGTGTTACTCGTACGAACGGGTATTGTACCTTCTCCAGACTCAATCTTGGTTCGCAGTTGTCCGCGAGCCTTGCGGTTTGGATGTCGGTCGCCCTGGTCTAGAAAGAGCGAGTTGAATTGAATTTACTACTTTTTAAAAACTGGTCCATATTTTGTTGTGGCATACAACAACAAAATGAGCAAATCCATCCATCCGTCATAATTTACATACCCTCTGCACCAGCCTCATGAGGGGAGAAGATCCGGGCATCTCCGCAGGGTGACGTGCTGATATACAGATGGAACTGAATATCGTCTTTTAGCCGGTAGCCATGTTCACTACAACATCTGAATATGGATTTCTCATGTTCCTCAGTGCTGTCGCTAAAGAGAAAACACACACACTTGTGAGATCTATGATGTCAACAGAGACCATTAAGAGGGCTTTGAAATGTCTATAATTGAAAATAGGTCCTTGGCCTGACAACCATGTCATCAAATCTGTCATTTATTATTTCACAGCAAATAAAGACTGTGTCTAATTGATCACACACACATATATCCATATCCATATCAATTAAAGCTAATCGGCATCTGAGAAATTGATCCAAAAATAATCGTCCATATCCACAAGCTAGTGTGAATGATTTGTCATTTTTTAATGATCATAAAATAAAGGATGACAAGAGAGTATTGTTACCACCCAAACTATTTTACATATTTTATTATTATTAATATTATTATAAAAACAGAACTTATACATTTATTTTATAAGTATATTTGGTTTATAATTTAATTATAATTTTAAACGCAATAAATAACATTATGTTATAATTATATAATATACAGTACTAGCATGGAAATTATACATTAGTGTCAATTTGACATTAATGGTGTTCCTCAAGGATCTGTTCTCGGGCCTCTAGTTTTCATCATTTACTTCCGTTAGGTCACATTATCCATCATCATGGTTTTTTACTTTAATTTTTATGCAGATGACACAACTAAACACCTGAAAACATATCTGATCTGGTTGTGCTTTTTGTGTTCTCTACATTCAATGTATATGTATGCCTTCATTTCTGTTGTCATGGTGAATAATGAATGATTGTAAAGCGTCTTGGAGTTTGCAGAAAGGAGCTATACAAAATAAACTTATTATTATTATTATGATCTAGAATGATTAAAAATATATAATTGCAAATGTAAAATAAATATGTATATTTGTTTCACCTGAGGAAGTATTCCATCTGACTGTACAGGTATCTGATGAGGGAGCGACGTGCGATGATCTCAGCATGGCAGTCGTTAAGGGCCAGTCCTCGATCACTCATGTACTCCCCATTTATACACTTGGTTCCTGTGGTGACGCAAATCACCTGAGCATCCTTCACATCTGTACCTGATAAAACAGTCAATGCGATTTAGCCAAATAGGACATGTTCAACATTTCAGTCATAAGCATGCATTGTGCTTACCAGTTGTCATGACAACACCCGCAAGAACTTTCCGCCGTGCATGTGGAGACGTGAAGTTATCCGTCAGCTCACTGAACTTTTCCACAACTAAATGAGAGACGGCGTCTGCGAGGACCTGAGGAACCCACAACCATAACTGTACATACATCTGTATACAGTGCTTGCATGTCATTAAGCTAATCAGCAACAATTACACTGCTAAAAGACTACAGCGTTATGGAATAAACTCCAAGGACACATTAAATTGTTGCTTTTAAAAAGAGAACATGTATCCATTTTAAAATGGCTGACAAATTGGCAAGTACTCGAAAACAAAAGAAATGAACTGCTTGACTGACACAGACCTTTTACTGAAAGATCTCTTTAGACAGAGAGGTGAGAGTGTTTTCCTGTTTGAGAAGTGCTTCTGTATCTGATTTTAATTAAGATTCTGTTTATTCTCTTCGGTTGTTATCAAGGGGGAATGGGAGGGATTATGAACAGGATTAACTAATGTGTAAATAATGCCGTGTACACTGGCGCACCGATTAAAAGTTTAATGCTTGAGTACATTTGAAATCCAACTGAAACGTTCGTGTGTAGGTTCTGATTTAATTAAAATTGTTAAATGAAGACTGGCAGAAGCTTTATAAAGGACAAATGATGGTTAAGCAAAGCTACCGAAGCATGGCATTTAATCGCATTAAAATTGCTTTTTCAATATCAAGCTTGATAAAATGCAAGACAGAAGTCCTATGTATGGGGTCGTAAAGAAATTAAATGAATTCATTTATAGTGTAATCAGTTACTTCATCGTAGTCTAAATTTAGCCCAACATTGGGCAATTTTGACCAAACAATGATCACTTACACAATGGCACCCAGTGTTAACTTTCTGGGGAAAAATTTTAAACCATAGAGGGGAAAAATTGATGGGGTACACATTTCTCACCTGAGGCAGGTGTAGCTGAAGTCCCTCTCTTGGGATTGGCTGTCGGGATGGTGTCTGGTCCAGTTGCATGTTAAAAAGTCCTGACAGAGCCGCTTGGGCCGCCCTTGCTTTCGCCAGCTTTTTATTCCGTCCGGAACCTTGGAACATCTGAGTATCTACAGTAACTGCCATTATAAAGTTCTTGGCATGGCTTTCACCGCTCTCAGCCACAAACTCATACTTCAGTCCAGGCCGAAGCTCATTTAGGATCATCACAGCATTTTTGCCACTGCCTGTAGGGGGCATTGTGAGTGCAGGGGGTGGTGGGAGAGGAGGACGTGACCTGTTGTTGTTTTTCAGCGCCACGGGCAAAGGGTATTCGTTTAAGGAGCAGAGAGACCCATTGCTGCCAAGACTAAAGTAGAAGGTGTCATCAGGCGGTGCGGGCGTCTCAAATCCATTAAATAGCATGTCTGGGAAATCTGCTTGATCTGAGGTAAAGTCTGCGTTGACAGTCAGTGTGCGGCCCATTGCGAGATGAGCTTCGGATGCATTGGGAAACTGAACGAAAGAGCGAAGTGCTTTTTCAGCCGCATTCAGTTTGGCTTTCTTCTTCGTTGGGCCTGAGCCCTCAAATAACTGTCCGTTAACCTCAACGGTCATGACGAACACGGGTGCATGTACTGGCCCCGTCTGAGACAGAAGTTTGTACTGCAGTCCTGGTTTGATTTCATTCAGTTGCATGAGAGCATTTTTCGGCAAGACTGGCCCTTGCGGTTTCCTGCGCTTCTTGGGCCGGAATTTGGAATGCCCGTGGCCTTTGTTGCCCTCCTCCAGAGGGCGTTTCCTGCTCAATCCCCGAGCGTTTCCATTGGTTAAGTGAGGTCCCTCCCCCAGCACTTCTTTGGAGGAGAGGTTGTCCAGGTTGCGGTTTTCTTTAACGTCCATGCTACACGAACCTGTGATGTCCAGAGAGAGTAACTTACAATGCCTTCCATGCAGGACCTTGTAAATGTAAAATTTAGAGATTCTTTCATCTCTCTTTGTAACTGGATTGAATGATACCATCCTAAAAGCAGGTTTAGTCTAAAACATTTAACATTAAGACAATATTAATATGGTTTAAAAATATTAATATTGCTTTCAGAATAATTTTTTAGATATGACACTTGGTTTGAGGGCAATAGCCTTGTTAACATTAAAAAAATAAAAAATAAATTGTACACCAAACTTCCAGCACATAAACTCTTTATTTCCATTATTTAGATATTTATAGAATTTCTAGTAGAAAATTTTTATCTCAAAAATATCAAAATTATTTTCATATTTATTTTACTATATTAAATACAGTATGTATTATTGTTCACCCTTACTAAAGAACAACTGCATACTACCAAAACAAAGAACATCATATCAACCAGTTGCCAAAGCTGATGGAAATGAGTGTAAATTCTCATTTATAACATCCTGCAGTAAAAGCTTGACAAGTTACTCTTTTTGGTGCTCAGGAAATAAAAGTTAAAAGAGAGAGAACAGACAGACAATAACAACTGATATAGACAGTGCTACCAGAAAATTAATCTTAGATGTCAGTTTGGGACGATTTTGTCAATAGGTTCTTCCCAAATTCTGAATGGGAAGATCTGCATGTTTGGAGGTAATGTGCATTCATGGAAATGTGAGCCCGAGATGCACTGGGAAACTGTAAAGAGTGAAAGTGTTTTCCACAGCATTCATCTTGCCTTCCTTCTTCATTGAACCTGTATCCGCAAACAGGCAACTTCTACAGATGTATTGAGCATAAATGAATGGCCTGAGACAGCTGTTTGTACTGCGGTTGTTGTATTGTCTCATCAAGTTCCATCACACAATGTTTTAGCCAGACTAGACTTGGAAAGTGGAGCAGACACGACTTTGGTTGTCTTTCTCCAGAAGGAGTTTCAGGATCTTCGGTAGAAGATGTACAGGTAGCAACACAAACCTGTGATGGTTATCTTCTAAAAGTCAATTACAAACACTAACAATTATTCCAGGCAATAATTAAACAATAACCGCGTCAGTCAGCACTGATAGCCTCGTGGGCAGTGTGCCAACTATACACAACTTTGCACTTTGGGCTTCCCGAGTTTGAGTCCTGGCTCATGGACCTTTCCCAATCTTATCCTCCTCTCTCTCCCACTTTCTTGGCTAAATACTGTCCTATCTCAATAAAGACAATTAATAAAAATCCCAAAACAATGAGTGGGTCATATCAAAAGTTCAGTTCACTATTAAAGCATTTTTCGCTCCTCCTAAACTTCTGTAACTACTGAATACGTGACCACCCACAATTAAATGTCAACGACATAAATTTAGCATTCAGAAATTTGATCTGCAGTCACGGTGAAGAACCTAAAGCTACAAAAATTAAACAACCAGTTATGACGGACATGAGAATGAACTTATAACATTTTACACTACAATATTACTCAGATGCTCAGGACAAGAATAATGTGAAAAAAAAGAATGTTATTATGGAATTTTGAATTAAATTATTACTTTTTTGATTAGGATATTAATAATGTGAAAAAAAAATATGAGTTGGGGGTTTTAGATTATTTATAAGGGGCTTTCGCTCACTTGGAAGAAGGTTATTTTAATATGGTAGTTTTTTAGACCCTACTCTCAAGTAGAAGCTAATTTTGTTACTATGAAAAGTGCAAAAGCCCCTATATAGTACAAAATTTTTACTTCAAACATTGGCAAACATTCAATAACAGAGTTAAAGAAAGGCCTTCATCATAGAAATGAACGATACAGAACATAACCCGCAACCTGAAATAATGCTTCAAAACTCCACACAGGTGTTGTGTTTGGAGTGTGAGAGTTTATAATCCTCGCCAGACTGAATCATCACACTCCAATTTCAGAGATGTCAACAACCTTCACTTTTCTTGCGCTGCCTGTCTACAAATTGTCCTCCTGGGCACGGTGTTAACTTCCTGACCATGCCCCCTTATAGACTCTGAGGATACTGTGGATTGTGCACTAGCTCAAAGGCAACAATCAAGAGGAAAATTGTTATGGATTTTTAGGAATTGTTGGGTTGTTTGTGTACATCTGTTATTCAGGCTGTATTATAGGGTATATCATATGAGAAAAAAAAAACAGTGGTTCATGTGTTGAATTTGATGGGGGGGGGTTGTTGTAAAAATGGATTAATTCTTTTCAATTCAATAATTTGATACGGGAAAAACGATAAAACACTCACTCGTGTGTTTTTCTTCATTCACATCCAGACTGCAGAACTTCTGCTGCCCCCTGGGCCGCCCACCGGCTCCTATCGCAGAGAAACCAAGGGAAAGACATTTAAAATTCATCTCCAATCATGATTTCTGCTTACTGGAGTCATCTGTTCCCACTTACACCCTCCGCCTGCTCCCTTAATGAGGCTAATTAACCAGCTTTAATGACGGGAGACAACTAATGTGCAGGTGCAATTATTGCCCAATTAAATGCTAACATTCCCCTAATGAATCAGTGAAAGAGACAGACAGAGCATGCTTTGAGAAAACAGTCACTTTAAGCACTCAGGCCTCAGCTCGAGTGAGAACTGACAAAACTTTAGAGGAATTAAATGTCTGTTGGGGAGGAGCACGTCTGTTTATTGGATCCAATACCTGAACATCCTTAAAAACTGAGGTTGTGCCGGTTAGAAACGACATTAAAAAAAGGAAAGATAAATAGCAAAAGATATTTTACAATCATTCATTCTCATGCTTTGCCACACCTCTGTAGCAACGGTTACGAAATATTTTGAAACCAGTATTGGCAGAAACAAAATAACTGAATCCAAAGGCAGGGAGATATGGAAGCTTCTATATGGATAGGCTTGAACGAGGACACGGGCATCAAGACGAGACTTTGAAGGGGCTGAGTGAAGTGGATATAGTCGATAAGAGACTCCATGATAAATAAGCCTGAGAAGCTCGATAAATCACGAAAGCTATTAAAGCGAGTGACGCACGCAGGCACTTCAACAGAAGCTTTTTAAAGCCGATATACTGACGCTCTAGACATAAACACCATTTTATTTCCTGTCATCTCAACTTTTCAATCTTTCCGAAATGTCCCATTTGATGTCGGACTGAGCTGAGAAAATGTCTTAGGTGAACAAACAGGAAATCAAAATTCCTTCCCTCTTAGAAACCATTATGAATGCAAGAACTGGAAAATAAGGTGTCGGGAGCTGGATAAAATCACATATTCTGAATGCGAAATCTGTCCACATTTCACTCAGAGATAAGTGCACCTGCTCGTTGATGGCGATCACCGATTGATGTTGACGACGGTACAATGCCATAAAAGAAGGGTTAGCCATGGCAAACCTCGTGAAAATGAAAGCCGTGGGATAATAGGAGGCATTTCTCACAGTGTGACGCCTGGCACATTAGTGAGCTGTATTGATAAATTAGCCGACATCACTCACCATTCAACATCTGCTTTTATAAACGAGAACAAGCACACAGATCAACCTCAAGGGATTGTTTTCATCTTATATTAATTGTCTTTTTTTTACTTGACCACAGTTTTTCTTTGCATTTTCAACTACAACCTTGCTTGTGACTATAAAACTGAACTTTTGGCTTGAACTCTTAAACCTCGCCATTCTTAAAGTTACAAAAATAAAAACACTTGGCTCTCTTAACGGAGCATTTAAGATGTCAGCTATCAGCTCAAAGCATTTTTAAGCTGAAATGACATCACAGACACTGTTAGCGTGTTGGAAACTGCATTTGGTGCTTTAAAACAGCACGGGACAGTGCATTAAATGCCACTCTTGTTCAGCACCATGGAGAGCTGCGAGCTAAGAAAGATGAATTCAGGACCACGGAGAGCAGACGGCTTAGAATGCACAGCGGGTCTTTCTGAGTGAAGGGTAGATGTACGATCATAAGATGCAGCCTGAACGCGAGCAATAGCTCAGCTCTACGACCCTCCAGCTCATCAGGAAACACTATTGGAGTGAGAGAGAGACCAAAGGGAGAGCTGAAGACATGCAGAAAGTGATCTGGACAGAGAAAGGTGTGTGTGTTGGAGTGCAAGTGCTGTGCAGATAGAAAAAGACACTTGGCCTGATTCTTTCAAAGTGTCAGCAAAAGTAAAGAAACAAACTTTCGATGTCAGCCTATAAGGTATTACGGTCCACAAATACTACATGTTTTCTTGGATTAAAGGAAAGTGCAACTAACAGGGTTGTCGCCAAACAGAAATGCAAACTCATTCTTGCAGTCATCCTACCCCAAACATTGCTCTGTTTTAAAGGGATAGTTCCCTCAAAAATGGAAATTCTGTCATTAATTACTCACTCTCATTTCGTTCCAAAAGCTGTAAAACCTTCATTCATCTTCAGAACACAAATTAAGATATTTTTGATGAAATCCGAGAGCTTTGTGACCCTGCATAAAGAGCAACGCAACAAACACGTTCAAGACCCAGAAAGGTAGTAAGGACATCGTTAAAATAGTCCATGTGACATCAGTGGTTCAACTGTAAATTTATGAAGCTACGAGAATACTATTTGTGCGCAATAAAAACAAAAATAACTTCATTCAACGATTTTTCTCTTTCGTGCCATTCTTCGATGCACATTCACAAGAGTACCAAGACACATGGAATATTTTAACGATGTCTCTACTACCTCTTTTGGCCTTGAATGAGTTAGTTGCATTGCTCTCTATGGAGGGTCAGAAAGCTCTCGGATTTCATAAAAAATATCATAATTTGTGTTCCGAAAATGAACAAAGGTTTTATGGCTTTGGAACGACATGAGGGTGAGTAATTAACAACAGAAATTTTATTATTGGGTGAATTTTTACTTTAAGATCCTGATCTGTCCAACAGGGGGTCAACCAATGGTGTGAGTTTGGAGCGTGGCTTTCTGTTGGACTGACCAATAAAAGACAATGATAGTGTTCAGAAAACCTGTTTGAAAACAATCATTTCTTTTCCATTTGGTCGCACTAGTGAGACTGAAATTACAAGTTTCCACTCATTTTCACTTCAAATCAACACTACAAGATATTTTACTAAGACAGAGGTGACTGAAAATTTGTATAGACATTTTGAAATCTTAGAAAAGGGTTTAGTTTCATTTTTAAAGAGCAGTTTTATGGCCAGAGCTTTTTTAAACAATAAAATGCATAACAATCAGTGCTGTCCAACGATTAATCGCATCCAAAATAAAAGTTTTTCTTTACATAATAAATGTGTGTCTGTTGTATATATTTATTATGTACATATAAATACACACACATACAATATATATTTAGAAAACATTGACACAGTGTATATTTACATGTATATATTTATATTCATATAATTTATATATAAATATATTTAATATATAAACATAACACATTTTTCTTAAATATATACATTCATGTGTGTGTATTTATATATACGTAATAAATATACGCAGTACACACACATATATTATGTAAACAAAAACCTTTATTTTGGATGCAATTAATCAGGATCAATTGTTTCACTGCAATAATAAAAATCAATTTTGAAAACACTGAAAGGATCTACTTTTACAGGTTTAAAACGCATGAAAACTCAACCAACACAACATATAACTAACATAACATTTTTAATAAATACACAAGATATTCTGCCTACCTTCATTCATTGTCTTGCTGATGATCCCTATGGGGAAAAAATATAAATAAATAAAATATATATAAGTGATAGACCAATACATCCAATTTAAATGTCATAATATTAGTTACTACATAATATACAACAAGTAGTTCTGCTTTATTTGTGAGCCCAGTTTTTGCGAATGTGTCATGGTCTCTACAAATGCTTAGAGCACACAATGCTAACAGCCGGTCACAGGTTTTAGCAAATAAAGCTTACTTTCTTTCAGACAATTAACAGCTGCCATGTCTTCACCACAGGAGCTGTAAAATTTTTATGACAGCATTCATTTAGTGTCGACTCCGTAGGGACTCAGCGGGCAGTGGCAGGGCTGCGTGTCAATTCGTAAAGCCAATCAAGCGATTTCATCATTTAACACACATGAACTGAAACACACACACCAGCAGTGTGACAGAGAGAGCTAGAAAAATGGACTCATACTCAGACAGAAGGATTTCTCCTTTGCATTTTTTCCTGTTGAGTTTATATTGAGTCTAAATTTTGACCAAAAATGAAAAACAAAAAAGACAAAATCGTTTACTTGCGTCGTTCTAAACCTACACGACTTTGTGTGGAACGTGAAAGAAAATATTTACAAAAATGTGTCCGTTTTTTTTCCCCCCATTCAATGGAAGTCAATGGGGTCCAATGTTTTGTTGTTTTGGACCCCATTGACTTTCATTATATGGATAAAAACAGATAAAACATTGTTCAAATGATCTTCTTTTGGGTTCTGCAGAAGTCAGTCAGTCATAAAGGAGCGACACGAGGGTGAGTAAACACGACTTTTGTTTAAACTAGAAGAAACTTTTAAAAATGTGAAAAGCAGACATTATTCCTAACACATGAAGGATCAAACACAGGTGCCACTGATGCCACGGATGAGAACAGCTGCAACAGATAACACACTTTATCAGCAAAGCTCCAGACCAGACCACATGCCACAGAGACGGATCTATCGTCGAGTCCATCAAAAGGAAAAAGAAAGAGGGAAAGCGAGTGAAAGTGAGAGGAGGAGACAGGTGGGCTGGACACGGTCTCGGTTTCGGCTGGTCAAACCTGAACCACTTGAGCTAATGCTGAATTTATTCCCCCCTCCAGTAGATTAAACTCACAGTGCGTCCCTCAGGACTTCACTCCACTCCACTTGGTCTGGAGGAAATGGGTTTTTTTATCTCCATGTTTGAGCATGAGAGACGATGGCACAGGGTGTAGAAACGCTTAAGTAACCATGTTTATCTCATTTGCTGTGCCCCATTTCTGTTCAAAATTCAATATTTTCAAGCAGGCATCCAAAAGGAAATAATTTGGCATTTTTTGTGTGTATACTTTCACCCAGCTGACGCCAGAAAGTTTCTAATCCTTGCTTGGGGATTATTTACCACTGCAGAATTATTCCTAGACAGCAGTCAACTGAAAAGAAAGTACATAAAAAATAAGCTGTTTTCTGAACAAAATATTCAAAACAGTTTTATTAAAGATATGTGTGCGTGTGTGTGTGTGTGTTTGAATATATTTTAATTTATTTATTTATTTATTTATAATACATTTATTTATTAATCTAATTATTTTTTATAATTAGAATATAAATATTTATTAAACGCAATATATCAATATATTACTATATATAATAATTATTAATTTATTTTGCAAAAATATGCATTACACTTATCAATTCCATTTGTCTTTAGAACAACAACAAAATCTATTAAACTAAGTTAATACTGAAATATGAAATTCCCATATTTTGTCATAAACAGGCTTTGTTTTCTACTAAATTAATCATTAAACAACCTTAACAATTCTGTTAAATGAATAAATCTGAAATAAAAATAAAATAAATAACATCATGTAAATATAATAATATGAAAATATAATAATAAATACAAATGATTTATTATTATATATTGTTTATTATTATTATAAACATTAATAAAATACTTATAATAATATTAATATTTAATAGTACTAATAATAAAATATATAGTTGTTATTTTAATATTTATAATTATATTATTATATGTATATTTATTATTATTATTTATTATTATTTATTCTGCTTTATAACACTTTATCAACTAGAAAGCTCCATCCAGGAATCTTAAGAGACTGTGAGCTACAAATGAGCAGGAAGCCATGCGTCCATCAGAGCATCACGAATCTGCTGAAGTGACGGGGAATTAAAAGGTTATCTGTTCACTAAACAAGTGAATGATACAATCTGTTATCTGAGCACTAACTCAGTTGCTCGTGGTTGCTGGACTGGATTGGCGGCGTAACCATGGTGAGAGATTAGTGGCGTGAAGTGGCCGTTCTAATGAGACGGATTAAACTTCACACATGAGGAGCTGTCTGAATTGAACCTGCTATCTGCTGCCTTCAGCCCCGACACCACACACTCAGAGAGAGAGAGAAACAGTACGAACCTCAAGTCGTACACCAAAATAACGGCTGATAGCTGTAACACAGCAGGCAGAAATAACGTAAGAACTAGTACTGTATGTAAGAAAGCAGAAACGCCAGTCTGAGACACCATACTGTCACTGACAGCAACAGTTTTCTCAACTTCAAGGCTTTTCCATATGAATTTCCAATTTTTCATTCCATTAGATTATTAAAGAGCTTTTTTTTTTTTTAAAAAAAAAAAATCTAATTAATAAAAAAATAAATAAAAGGCATTTATAATTTAATTTAATTTATAATTCATTTTATTAAAATCTATTATATATACACACACACACAGACGCACATACATACTTTTTAATAAAATTTTATTTAATTTTTTAATTTAACATTATTTAATTTAAAAGGCAATTAATTAAATACATAATTATATAAATTTAAATTAAATACAATTTGTATGACACCATTTACCTTACATTATCAACATGCAATTGACTAATATCTGTTGTTCATCAATTTATGTTATTATTAATCACTTTAAATTAAACTGAAATAGAATTTAATTTTAAATTCGAGTTCTCATTTAAATAAGAGTAAATATAAATAAAATACATTTAAAATAACACTAGTAACTAAACTGAATTAAATTAATTAAAAGAAATTATTCTTTATTAATTTATTATCAAATATAAAATAAATTCAATAAATACAATTAAACACATTTACACTAAATATATATTTTATTAAATCAAAAGGTAAATAACAAACATGCTATTATTTTAAACATTTTAATTCAAATTAAAAATTGCTATTATTATATTATGCTTTTTTTATTAATTGTATTATAAAATGTAATAAAAAAAAATTATCACATAAAATTAAATACATTTAAATGCACATTAAACATTTAAATTAAATATAATTTTAAAATGTAAATAAATATTTTATACAAGGAAAATTTGACTTCTTAATGGCTAAGATTGAAATGAATTTACTTTAATTTAATAGAAATTTCAATTTAATATAGCAATATTCATTGCAGTTAAAACCAAGTTTTATATGCGTTGTTATTGATGCTGATATAAAGTGTTAGAAATAAAACTAACAAACACGACACAAAACAGAAATCAAGTACACTCAACTCCAAATGTTATGTTTGCTGTGCGTTATTAACAAAAGAAAAAGTCAATTTAAGATTACATAATTTATATAGACATTCTTAAAAATAAAGGTGCTACACAATGCCATAGAATAACCTTTTTATCTAAATGGTTTCATAAAGAACCTTCAACATCTGAAAAACCTTTCTGTTTCACAAAAGGTTCTTTGTGGTGAAAGAAGGTTCTTCAGATTACAAAAAGGTAAGAAAGAGATGTTTCTTTAAAGAACCTTTGACTGAATGGTTCTTTATGGAACCAAAAATGGTTCTTCTATGACATCGCTGTGAAAATAAGCACCTTTATTTTTACTGTTTTAAAATTCTGAAACATTTTCAGGTTTTCCGAGATTGTAAACCTTGATGAACTCTATAATGGCATTGATAAATCACAAATAAAACCATACTAACACTACCACACAATTTGCGCAAACAGATGTTAAATCTATAAATATTATAAATCACTAAGAGGATTTTTTTTTGTAGATTCCAGTTTTATGTAGTTCACACAATTAAACAATCAAATCAAAATGAGAAAAACAAGTGTCAAACAAAAGGGGAACATTTACGTATTTAATCGTAAACATTTGCGATTACATGTTTACGATTAAACGTTCACACAAATGAACTTTGATCCAGAGCGACTCCAAGTGTGGAAAGAAAAACGGTTTACCTTTGCGTTCGGATCGTTTTTTGCGTCTTCTTTTGAACCTCCTGCGAACGAGGCAGTAATACGCGCCCATGCTTTGAGAGCAGCTCTGACTCTGAGCCATAGCGCCGTACACTAACCGTAAACAGATCTCTGTCTCTGAAGTCAACTTGGACAGGAGTGAGGGTGAGACGGAGGGAACGAGAGGGAGGAGTGCTGTGCAGAGGGAGGGCTGAGGGTGGGATGTATCCTGCTGTGAACTCTCTCATGTTTCTGTCACTTCACATGTCTGAAACCAGCTTCGGCTTTTTCTTTAGTCAAATGCTTACAGAACAGCATTTCACTTACAGTTAGCAACACACAAGTGAAAACTAATACCTATTGTTTGCCAATTCTTATCATTAATAATCACCTTTTTACTACATTAAAGTTAATTGCATATTATTTAAATCAATTAAAATTCTCAAAGTAAGATTTAGTATTAGATGTGATTTGAATTGTATTTTTAAATAAATATTTATCTATACTTGAGTTAAAAGCAATATTTAGAGCACCGTGGTATCAACATGCAACTAAACACTATTCTTATTATTAATAGGTACCTTTATTTATTCAGTTTAAAGAAAATTAATTCAATTTAATTTGAAATACTTAAGAATTGTATGTAATTGTACTTAATTTAACTGACATGATCAACACGTAACTTAGGACAAATATCTGTTGTTCACCAATTCTTCTTATAAGTCACTTTTTTTAATCAACAGAGATAAAATTTTATTTAAATAAATTAAAATCCTCGTTGTAATAAAAATTATATATAAACAAATAAATTTAAAATAAATTTAATTTAATTAATTTTTTTTTATTTTAATTTTTAAATTTAAAATATTTATTTATTTTTTTTTATTTATTTAAATTATAACAAATTCAATAAAATGCATTCATTCAAATTAAATATATTTAAATAAAATTAAATCAATTTAAATGAACTTTTATGAAATCAAAATGTAAATAATACATATTTCATTATTTACATTTTTATTAAATTACAATTTTATTTATTTTAATTAAATTTATTATAAAAATGAATTTGATACAGTTTTTCTTTACATACAATTAAATAAACTTAAATTAACATTAAACACATTTAAATTAAATGTAATATTTAAGTTTAAAATATTTTTGTTAAATTAAAATGCAAATAAATATTTTATTATTTTAACAAATTTTAAATTAATTAACTACTTCTAAATCATTTTAATTCAACAAAATTTTTTATTGAATTTATTACTTTTATTATGAAATAGAAACTTTTATATAAAGTTACAAAACATTGTATTTGACCAAAAAGGATATTTATACAAGTTATTAACCTCTTAATTAGGAAGTACATAGTGACCTCCTTTTTCACACACACTTCACCTCACAATCACACATGGCTTCAGTCCCATAATTCACTACTAAAAAACTTAAACACAAAAAAGTGTTCTTACACTAATTTCTGAAGGTTCTTGCAATTACCGTTCAGTTTCTGATGTGTACATGTAAACAAAGCGCATTAAAACCTCCACCCACAGATACATTTTGAGGGAAAGAAGAGCATTAAAACCTCCACGTAAGGGTACATTTTTTGGTGTGATTGAGGTGAATTTGGATGAATTTTCTGTTTGTGTTTAACACAATTACTGTACCATCACCCAACTCACAGACAAATGCTAATAATCGGTAATCAGAGCAGCAGATTAATATTTATTTGCAAATGAAGCTACATATGTGAAACCCACCTGTATGTTTAGCCTCCTTTTCTTTACAAGCCTTACAGCGAGTTTTGAGACCTGTAACAAAAGAATAGAGATATCAGCGTTTACATATTTACAGCAGACACAAGACAATCAGATCAGTTAAACAACTTCAGTGTATAAAGGACCAAACCTGCAATTAATCAGTAAAATAAATATAATATATAGAACAACAACAACAACAAAAAAAGAGATACTTAATGAATATAATAATATAAAATATATATTTAAGCTATATATATATATATACACATTTAAGTAATCACATTTAAGTATTTTAGTTTATTCCCATGTTTTGCAATCTCTTATTTATATTATCCCATTTAAAAATTTCATTTATAAATTATAGAAGAACAACATATTTAAAAAATTTAAATAATAAAGATAATAAGTAAAGTAATACAAAATATGGAAATAAACTAGAATAAAACATTATATTTTAGTTTATTCCCATATTATCCTATTCATGCATTTAATTTATAAATGATGGAAAAAGTAAATGTTATAAAAAAAAAATCCAAATAATAAAGTAATACAAAATATGAAAATAAAACACCAATAAAACATTTATTCCCATATTTTGCATTAATTAATTTATTAACTGTCCTATACATTTAATTAATAAATTATAGAAAAACAAAATAAATATATAAACAAAAAAAAAATAGACAATAAGTGAAGTAATACAAAATACAGAAATAAACTAACATGAAACATCACATTTGCATATTTTAGTTTGATCACATATTTTCCATTCCCTTATTTAATAATTTTCCTATTCATGCATTTAATTTATAAATTATGGAAAAACAAATGTAAAAAAAAAACCCTTTCGTTTATTTATACCCATATTTTGTATTAGTTAATTTATTAATTATCCTATACATTTAATTATGGAAAAACAAAAACAAATTAAAATAATACAAACTCGAAGGAAAAGAAAACATGGAAATCAATCAAATTCAGGACCAAATTTGAGATGTAGTTTAAATGAATTGATCAAACAGCACCTCTGCTCCTGACACGCAGTAGCTAAACTCCGCCCACTCAAACTGTCAAATCAGTCAGAACATTTATAGAGCTGTGATGCTATTTAAGGAAAAGACACACAGATAAACAGATACACCTAAAGCAAACAAAATAGTATCATAAACATTGTGCCTTTGCATTCTGTACGACAAAATTTATCACACGATAACGTGGTGAAGCTCCGCCCACCGCAAAATCTTATTGGTTAAAAATCCCGCTCCTCATTTTAATTGCATCACGCTACATTTTGCTTTCAACATGAACAAAATCAACACGTTTCAGTCAGTACACTTAAGCTGATTTACCTTCAAAAACGCATACATATGAGTGCCACGTTATTTAAAATAAGATATTATCAGTCACATATGTAGCTAGGTAAACAAAATAAAACAAAATAAAGTCTGTAAAAGTGCTAGTTTGGGTTCTTCGTGACTTGAGGTGAATCAGAAAAGAAAACCTCAAAAAAAGCTTCAGGTATGATATGCTGTTGTTGGACACTGCAGATTTGATTTGTAAAGGATTCAGGATGACCTTGTGTAATCATGTCAGATCTAAAATAAGAACATCCACTGCCTTAACATCATGTATGTGTGTTTTGTGTGAGGCTTCATTGTCCTGAACGGGAACTGAAGTCCTAAACTGTCTCTTTTTCATTCAGACAGTCATCTGCATGTGGAGCAGACATTAAAAGAGATCTGAAAAAAGACTGATATGAAAAAACGTCTGTCACAGCCAACACTAACTGCTATAAGATAAAACTAGACGTGGAAAAGAGACTATTAAGTTGATTTAACTAACACCATATTGGGAGGGCTGAAAACCGGAGCTAGCAAACATCTTGAAGGAAGAGTTTCTCGCTGAGCTCTGAGATTAGTTATAAACTCACACACAATACACCAGCACCTGCTGTGAAAAGAGCCCACATGTGTGAACAAATACAAGCCCTGACATGACATTATCATTGACTGAATGAAGGACACATAAAACCATGCCTGCTGAATTGTGCTGAAATTCGTTCTTCTTATGAAACACTGGTAAAAGCTAAGCGTAGAGTGTAATGAAATGTTAAAAGTGAGTTTAGGCAGTTAGTAAACAGCTACTGGTCTCTTATTCAACAATAAAAAATAAAATATTTAAATTAACTAGTAATTAATAATAATAATAATTATAATTATAATTATAATACCAAATTAAAATAAATGAATTTCAATTAAAATGTAAAAATAATACAAGAAGAATCCAAATTAAAAAATAAAAATTATAAAAAAAATATGAAAATTATAAAATTAAAAATATTTTGAATAAAAAGTATTTAAAAGTGATACCATAATACAAATTAAAATAAAATTAAATTGCAGGCTAAATAAAATGCATTGAAATAAATGTAAATCAAAAATTAAAATAAGCTGAATATTTAAGTGTTTTTTTTGTATTTAATATATAGACACCTGAAAATTTTTAAAAGATAATGATTTTTTTTTTATATATATATATAACATATATATTAATAAACAGGGGTGTAACGGTGACGGCAAAAAAGCCATGGTTTCGGTCTCGATTATACAGTGGTGTCCACGGTTCGGTAAACAGGTGGGTGGTGGTGGGGGGTTAATTGGTTACGTCACATGTTGAAATATTTCTGTATTAAACCATGATATAGCCAATGGATATCATATACTTATACTTTGCACAAGAGTTATGCCATATTTATGCCAGAGCTATAATATACATATGAAAAAAAATGAAAAAACATATTTTGTGTTTATTAGGTTCTTTTTGAAAGAAAATACATAAAAGCTTTTAAAAATATATTGATGACTGAAAGTGGTCAATGCACATGAATTGTGTGAACTGAAATGTTGTGCTGGCAGTGTGTTTTACACAACCATCTGATAAAGTAAGTGTTAAATAATATAGCATCGAGGTATATGTTATATAATAATGAATATATCGACATTTACGCCCGACATCTGAGCCACTGAAGAAAGTTGGATTACGTTTTGAATAGCGGGAATGCACACCCCCGATCTACATAAATACGTCATGTTCGCCACAAATCATTTTTTTATCCAGCCTTACCTACAGGAGAGTGACTGAAGTGTTAAAGGGGTCATTCTTTACTAATAATGTGCTAATTAGCAAGTTTTGTGATGAATGCAGCTAAAGTAAACAGTCTCTCTGAGAGCAGCTCGGAAGAGAAGGGCGGGGTCAGCAGAGCTCATTAACATTTAAAGCGGCATGCAATAAAACAGCTTGCTGTAGTCAGAGCTGTTTTTGACAGGGTAAAAACTGTTTTTTTGATTTTTTTTGATAAATTTTAGAAATTTTATGTTAACTATGTTACAGACTTTTCATTAAGACCCTAAAGAATCATATCAACTTATGGATAATGGGCTTCCGATGACCCCTTTAATATTTTAATCATAGGACTATATTTCATTGTATAGACCTGTTTTAAAATAACTTTTTTTAAAAATTTTTTTAAATTGATTTGTATTTAGGATTATCTTTTTTTTTATTTTTTTTTATTCTAGCAGCGCGGTAATTACTGTGGGGCAAATTAATCATAATTTTAATTTAAAGGGGGCATATGATGTTGTTTATTTGGTGTAATTAAATGTGTTTATGCGGTTTAAGGTTCAAAAAACACATTATTTTCCACATATTGTACATTATTGTTTCTCCTCTATGCCCCGCCTTCTGAAACGCATCATTTTTACAAAGCTCATTGTGCTGTAAAGCGAGGTGTGCTCTGATTGGCCAGCTATCCAGCGCATTATGATTGGCCGAATACCTCAAGCATGTGACGGAAATGTTATGCCCCTTACCATACTGTGATGTGTGTTTGATGAGACAAAACCAATAAAACCCATTACAAACGAGGTATTTGTTGCATCCCTTGAGGACATAATTACTGATTACAATGACTAATACTGTCTTTTTAAGTGTTGTGTTGCATCACGCCGCGTAAACATAAAACCATGTCTGCATTTGTGATCGGAGAAACGAACAAACAACAAGCGCTACTCTACACTGCTCAAAACTCATGTTTGAATCGTCAGTGGAAAATTCTTTAAATATAAAACGTACTTACAGGCTGTGAGTCAGAACAGCCGGCATTTCACCTACAAATGGTTGGATATCTGTAAATGTTTTTGAAGATATTACAATTTAACTGGGCAAAATAGTGATAGAATATAAAATTAAACCACTATTACAACACAATGAAATTGTATCTCTTTCTCTCACACACACAAACTGCTGTATTGTACTGTTGAAATATTAAAAAGCATTACCAGAGACTCATAACATTTTCTCATTATGTCAACATCCCTTCGTTAATTAATTAAATATTTGAGCTCATAAGACTAGACCTTCAGCCTCAATCTGCATACATTTAGCATGTAAGTGCTTGTATCCGAGCCCAGCCAAAACTGAAATACCTAGACAAAGGCCTCTGAATTAATATGTTTTCAAAGGGTATGAGGTTATTAGCTGTTGCCATACATTTACAGCAACAAAACAACAAAACACTAAAATGAGTCCTGGTTGCAAAGACCACAGGAGGAAACCTTCCCAAAAAAACATCATTTATGACTCGGCATGGCAAACAAATAATATTTTTAATGATTCCCTGTGTAATCTTTTCAGGTTGTGTACGGCCGCCTTTTGTTTAACATTCACAATTAAAGCTAAAAATAGACACAGCAGTATCCCGCAGTTCGACTTAATTTAACTGCGCAAAACACACGAAGCTCCATTTACGAGATGAAAACAAGCTACTAAAAACAAGGTATGTTTAATTAAAAGATGTTTTTTTTTGTTTATTAATTTATATATTATAGAGGCACGTCAAATGAAATCACAGGGCTGTGAAAACATATTGTTAGAAAATTCAACATTGTCAGTTGAATGTACACACTTGTGCATGCACATTGTGATGTTAAATGAATATGAATATCTTCTTTTTTCAATAAAATAAATTAATTAAAATTATTATAAAATACAAAAAGAATATATAACAAAAATTTAAATATAACAATATTTCAAATAAAAAGTATTAAAAATAAGTGATAAATACAAATTAAGATAAAAATGTAAACAAAAATACCCCAAAATTAAATTAAATACAAATGTAAAAAAAAATGGAAATTAAATAAAAAAAAGTTAATTAAATAGCTGCAATTATATGAAAAATTACTGGCTAGTATTTACAGAATGATCTGAACAATCATGCTTTACTTTCAATTCCTTGAAAGCTTTTTTTTTTTGCACAAATCTGCACATGTATGTACACTGTGATCTGTTAAATTAATAGAATTATGATTCATAAAGTAGCTTTCATTTTTCTAAAGAGAAAAAACACTATTTATTGCATCAGTTTGTACTAATAAATAGTGTTAAATCAGATTTAAGGAAAGTTACTTGCGGTGTTCCACAAGGTTCGGTACTAGGCCCAGATTGTTTGTACTGTATATAAATGATATTTGTAAAGGGTCCAAAGTATTAAAAATGGTTTTGTTTACTGATGATACAAATTTATATTGTTCGGGGAAAATTTTGGAACAGCTTCTGAATACAGTGGAAATCAAATTGATGAGTTTCCAAAAATGGTTTGATGATAATAGACTTTCATTGAATTTAAGTAAAACAAAGTTTATAATATTTCATAATCGACAAAGTAACAAAGTTAAAATAAGGATTAACAATGAGGAAATAGAAAGAGTGTATGAAAATAAATGTTTGGGTGTTATAATTGATCAGAAATTATGTTTGAAATAACATTTAAATTATGTAAAAACAAAAATGTCCAAATCCATTGCAATATTAAATAAAACAAAACATACTTTGAATGAAAACACATTATATATATATATATTGTATTGTGAGCTCATAGTTCCATACATTACTTTTTGTGTGGAGTCATACATATAAAACTAATATAAATTCATTATATACTGTATGTTAGAAAAAAGCTATAAGAATTACATGCTTTAAAATTAGCTGATTTATATACAGCACAGGTAATGTACAAAGTTTATAATAATTTACTTCCAAATTGTATTCAGAGTCTGTTCAAAATAAGAGAAAGTCGGTGTAAACTAAGAGGAATGTATATGTTTAAAAAGTAAGGGCAAGAACTAATGCTAAAAATAGGTGTATATCTGTCAAAGGGGTAAATCTATGGAATAATTGTGATACGGAATTCAAATTATGGAATTCACTTTGTAAATGTAAGAAAATGTATAAAACATGGTGTTAAATAATTATATGACTCATTATAAATAAATTGTGTACATTTTATTTAACATATTGAAGTAATAGTTGGAATGCGTATTTCTGTAATTATGTACATTTGTAATTAAGTACGTATATTTTGGGAAATGTGTTATGTAACTTTTGTTTATCTTGTATTATCAAATCTAGTAAAAAAAGCGATGTACATTGGTTAAATATGTATAAAGGGTAGGCTTAATAAGCAAGGCTTCTGCCTACACCTTTTTCGGAAATTATGTTCATTTATTTATTTTTTGTGAAAAGTTGTCTGTAAGGACCGAAATAAACAGAATTGACTGATTGATCGAAAAAAGATGATAAACTACTCAAACTTTAAAAAGAAGTAAAAAATCTTATATTGCTAAAAACACTTATATAAAACACAAAAATACATTTTTAAAAAGTCTTAATTAAACAGGACTTCTATAAAGATCAATTATTCAACTATAGCTGTGCAGGCAAACCACAGTTACTTAAAAAAAAAAAAAAAAGTACATTTTTGCACATCCTTATTATAATCCGGGGAAAACAAGCTGGGAAACAAATGTCAAAACAGTGGTTTGACCTGCTCTAGAGAAATCAAATTAAAATGTTCCTGTTGAATAAGTTCACCGAGTCCCTACAACTCTAACGGGCTCGTATCTGAAGGGGGATGAACTACTGTTTCGCCGTGTCAGCCGCAAATAAGTCTTATTCATCAGTTGTCAAAGAAATGCACACAAAATCAATCTCACAATGAAAAGGATATTAATACCCCTAATGATACCTAGTTACCAGTTTAGGTCAAAATCATACACATATATATGCATATTAGTTTTAATTAAACAGCTGCTTCACAGAACTAGACCCTAGAAAGAGGCATTTCCTGTTTTCTTTCTGTCTTAAAGTCCCACATCGTAGATCAAACTACACAGTCAAATCTTCTGTAATCCGTCTTTACTCAACTCTCAGCTCTCAAAAACCTCATTTATTTGCTGTACAGATGAAGTCGCCTGACAGAAGATCATTAAAACGATTGATTAAATCTTCTTCTCTCTTGTAAAGCACTCAATAAAGATCAATGGAAACTGTTTGTCATGCTTAAACAACAAAACCACAACTACTATTTTCTATAATTCAACCTTCAGATTAGAGAAAAACCGAAGAAAGCTGTCTGTTAGCATTAGCATTCTCATCCCCCTCAGCGACACTTGCTCAAAATTTGAAATCTTCCATATAAAGTTTGACATATTTAATACAAGAAATCTAAAGACTAACACTTTTAGTGTTTTTGAGTGAAAATATAAACTAGAACAGTGTAAAATACAGTGTGCCTCTCACGCAACCCATGAGACAAAAAAGTGATGATTCACGCTTCGTGACCTGATGATTCAGCTAGAGGCGCTTCAGTTGTCTTTGCTAACAGCTGGCTCGTGACTCCAAAAAAAGAGGGGGACTATAAATTCACCTCATCATGAAGAGAAGAGCCACTTCAACACAAAGACTCGCGCTAAACGTCCACCTGCTGTAACGCTGTGTTTTATGTTGATATTATTCAGATCATGTGCTTCTGCTTGATTAATTAGCTTCAGTTATTAACCAAAGGGATCATGATTTGGCTAGTTAACATGGCCTGTTTTTCTTACTGTATTCACCAAAAAGTACAGTATACTTCTAGAGCGCACTGCATGGTACAGTGTATCCCACAATGCAATGTGCTTAACCTGATTTTAATGCGATAAATCAGCCACAAGCATCAGCCAATGATATTTAAAGGAATAGTTGACCCAAAAATGAAATCCACTCTCAGGCCATGCAAGATCAGCTTGAATTCAGTTTGTTTCTTTATGGGAACAAATTTGAAGATATTTACTGTTGCATTCCATCACTTGCTCAGCAGAGGATCCATTGAAGTGAATGGGTGCCGTCAGAACGAGAGTCCATTAATATTAATATGGATGCAGTCTCCCATCCATAATATTTCTTTCCAGTGAAAAAGTAATCTTTTCTGACTCAGAAGAGAAATATGCACATATCCAACACTGTTTATAGGTGAAAATAGCCCAAAACGTTTTAAACAAGTGTGTCAGTGGATTTTGATGTGAGAGAACAAAATCTTTAATCATGAACTTAAAAAATCAAAATGCACTTGATTTGTTTCTTATAAACACGCAGCTTTTAACTTCACAAGACATTAATTGACGAACTAGAGCGGTCATTTGGATTGCTTGTGGATTATTGTGATGTTTTCATCAGCTGTTTGGACTCTCATTCTGACGGCACCCATTCACTCCAGAGGATCCATTGGTGAGCAAGCTACATTTCTCCAAATCTGATTAAGAAAGAAGCAAATGCCAAATGCACTTTTGGCAAATGCAGGCTTGGGTATATGTATGTATATATATACTAAAATTAATAAATAAATAAAAAAAGAATTGGATATGAAAATACATAATAAAAAACAACCACAACACACTCACCAATAAGCTGATGGTTAGATTCCAGCATAAGAGAGCAGCAAACACATGACTAACAGGTGGAATGAACCAGGAAGAGGAAACCAACAACTGAGACAAAAAAGACTTTTCAAAATAAAAGACATGCATGAGCTGATGTTAAGAGGTCATAAAAGTGTTAGGTGTTTAATGGTCAAGAGCAGTGGGCAGGTTTACTTTAGGACAAGCCAGGACAAAGACTACAAGACACTGACGCGAAGATGGAAACTGCTGAACATTATAGATAGTTAAATATGTTAATATCAGGACAGCATTAAATAATAAATAATTAATTATGAATAAAAATGTCTTGTTTATTTACTTATTTAAACTGAAAATTGACATAACAAAATATAAAATATTACACTTTCAATATCTAATAATGTTATATTAAATAATAACTGCAATTTTTACAGTGACTCTTTTTTATTATTTTGCAAAATAAAAAAGCAGATTTTTTACAGGGTATGGCTACTATTGCGCTCCTCATCTACTGAGCCTGTGGTTGTTTTAAACTAGATGATATTAATGCGGCTTAAGAGCATGGAAATAGAGAACTTTATGGAAATAGAGAACTTTAGTTTACTCTCATCCTAATTCTAAACTGTTTGATCTAAAACGGGCTGCTGCTCAGCAATTCAGTAAGATCATCTAACCAAATGCAATTTCTGTTAAAGAGCTCTTATGAAAGATCAAGGTTTGGCAAACTGCCTGATGTCTGGCCTCTATGTGCTAAGACTGACCGTCAAACTATCAAAGCCAGATCACTGCGCTTCAAAGCCAACCAGGAACGGACGAAGATCTTGTTGAACACTGAAAGGAACCCAGGCTAAGATATTAATAAAACTTTAAAATGCTCTGATCTCTGTATTCTGCTCGACTTTTGTATATTTTGTTCTTTCATTTTTATCAAACCAGGCTCAATTCCACGTCTTTGCGTACCTCATTTCTTTACTTGCAGAATTCATACTCGCCCGGGCAAGTGGTTTAGATAGTTTTCCCTTAAACAAACTATGACTGGAATCCAAACAAAAAGAACAAAGCCATTTTCAGCATCAGTACAGAACAGCGACAGAGACTTAGTTCAAAGAAAATCTGTATCATACAACTGACGTCCTTAAAATTAATGTGGATTCATGTGCCCTATATTAGGTGCTGTTATACATAATATTATATTATGCCTTTATTTTTTTCATTTAATCAAAAGTTATGAATTTCTTTAATATGTGTTTTATATGTAAATATGAAAATAATATGTAAAAATATTATAAAAATATTATATCTAAAATATATATGAAAAATTATTATATATCTATATATATATATATATATCTATATATATATATATTATATATATATAAATATATATATATATATATATATATCTATTATATATATAATAATAATACTAAAGAAATATATAATATATATATATAGATATATATCTATATATAAATATTATAAACAAATAAAACTAATAAACCTTCATTATAAATATCAACCAACAAAAAAAGGTTTGGGGTTTTAAATGAATGGTTACGCTTTATTTTAAGGTGTCCTTGTTACAGTGTATTTATACATTTAAGTATATGTAACATGTTCAACAAAGACACCTTAAAATAAAGTGTTACCAAATTAATATCATAATGTAATATGTCTATTATTATTATTTTAAATGTACTATTTAAAATACACCATAACTTAAAACACCAGCATGTATAATCTTAAATATATGTGTAAAAAAAAATTATAATAATAATAAAAAAAAAAAAAACACCCATAACAGTGCACAGAAACCAATTGCTGGCCCTCATGAGAGACAAAAGCAGTTGGGACACATGCTCCTTTGACTTGGGTGTCCAAAAACTCATCAGTCATTGCTGGTCAACCATGCATTTTGTCTGGTTAGTAATCTGAATAACACAAAACATAATCAACCACATCAGTATCAGTATATGACCATAAGTTATTTCTGAAGCTCGTGGACCACTGGATGCTGAACTGTAGATCATACCGGACCATTCATTAATATTCAGCACTATTTATTTGATACAGGTATCTTATAGTATTGGTAAAGCACACGATAATGTAAATTGAAAGCACTGCATACATAATTTTTGTCCGTGAATAAATTTGAATATTACTCACAGTGTGCCGCTGGGTTGATATCCTGGAATGAGATGAATCCTGATGAACAAAAAGCGTCCAGTCAACACCACGAAGTCAAAGGTAAATGCCGAATAAAATATTAATGGATATGTTAAATAGCGGACGTGCAGTTTTTCTCGACACCCGATGAATTAAGGCACGCGGAGCCTCACTGTACATCACACCGCGACTCATTTAATTATGCGCGTTTGCATCTGCGAGACGAATACAGTGACGTAAAGGAGTACTAACCGACGCGGACACCTGATTGGCCAGAGGGTGGGCGGGCTCTTCTACTCTCAGTAGCTTGATTGGTGCATCAGAGCTCGACGGGCCAAATTCTAGCGCTGATTGGTCAGAGAGACGGTCGTATGGTTTCATTTATACAGAGGCTTAAAACTACTACCTGAACATCAGAAAAAAAGACTGTTTAGATTATAGATTATGAGATAGATTTTAGTATATATCGTAGTTAAAGACACATAGATGGATGCCAATTTTTTTTAAAGTCAAACTGAATGATTACCGACATATTTTATCGATAAATAACATCTTTCTCTCCTCTCACAATATTGGATACTTTCTTTAAAAGCTGCATGATTATTCTGTTCTGTCACAGTATACTCTCTCTCTCTCTCTTAATTTTTAAAGCTGCGTTTGCTTTTTTTTTTTTTTTTGCATTCTTATTAAAAAAGAAATCTGATATATATACTTAGCCTATATATTATACACGTAAAAATGGCAGAATGTATACATACACATTTGTATTTATATATACAATATTTTATTTAAATGTATTTAATTTTATTTTATTTAAAAACATTTAAATATTTTTATTTATTTGAATGTTTACTTTTTATATAAAATATGTAGGCCTCTTATAAATAAAATATGTATTTATATAATTCATAAGTGTGACTGACCAAACCAAAAGTAAACACCAGACACAATTTTCACATTTTCATCATGACACACATTATGTATTTTTACGCAAAATGGGATTTTTAAAAATGATTATTTTTCTTTTTTAGTAGGCTATTTATGGATGGCACTTGCTGGATTAAATCGTTGCATACTACAACAAAGGCTACTTACAAAACAATGATCGTCTGAAACAGATGCCTAACCATCGCTGAATTATTTTGTATTTGAATCCAAATGTGCATAAACAAATAAATATATATTATTTTACATTTAATTCATAGATAAATATTTTTATATAAAAAGATGCATACACTTGAGACTGTTGATAAAGACTAATGAATGAAGGCTTGTGGTGGGCTCTGGTTCTGACCCCGTGTGTGTGACTCACTCATCTGAGGGGGGCTGGGGTGCGAGTCTGACCCGCTGAAGGATGAAGAGCACGCGCGCGCGAGCAGCGGCCGCCTCCATCTACTGACGCATATTGCTTTATATAACAGCCAAATTAGATTTTAGAAACGCTGCAAGAATTTGAGACCAAAACGAAATGTGCTATGTGCATTAAGACTAAAATTCTCATTACTATAATATAGCATTTCTTCGTATAACTGTAGAAAAAGTAGGTTTCTGTAAATCAATGAACACTAACATAGTGTGAGAATTAATAGGAACCCGTGCTTAGCTGTCATAAAAAAATAAATGTCACAACGAGAAAATAAAATCATATTCAATGTTCATATTTATAAAGTCATGTTCTTGGCAGATTTTGAGAGATTCACTAATGCATTCATCACAATTCACCTTATAATTAGTTACAGTACAAATACTCATAATTAATTTTAATCTAGCTATTGTACATTATACAACACTTGCCTTTTCATGGTATATTTTTAATATAGAATCTGAAGCTTTTTCTTGTGATAGACATGAAGTTAAATCGAGTATTATAAAGCACTCTCTTTAAATGTCTAAAAATGAATAAATATTGTAACAACTACTGATCAGGTTCATAAATAAATGCCACGGTAATTAATAAACATACAAAATAAAAGAAAAGCAGGAAAAAAGAAAAATGATCTACTATCTAGATAAAACAAAACAAATCTTGAATGCATGTGATGTTTTGTAACTTTATATATTATTTCTATAACATTTAATATAATTATTTGAATAAGGAATTAATTCAATTGCGAACAATTCAACACAATTTTTTTGATAAAAATGGCACGTTGTACAGATTAAGTCAGGAATGTTTTTCATTTCTGACACTGATTGCAAATATGGCTATGATTATTGCTGAGCAGATATTAATATGGAAATGTTGCTTTTCTTTTAACTATCTGTCATTGAAATCATCTTATCCTATAATAAATGGATTTAGGACAAAGCAACAAGAACACGCTGAGATGAATCTTGTGTGGGTGAAGAACATCTATCTACACCCACATTCCTCACTCTCTTAATCACAAACATCACATATGTGCTTCTGTTACTCCATACTGTAGAGTTTTATGCAACCAAGTGTTTGATGAGGTTGTGAAGTGGATCCAGTTTGGCTGAAACGAGATCCAAAAGAAGGTCCTCCTGAGTATCAGACATCCAAGACCCCTTACAGTCTGCGCTCATGAAGCCATTAAGAGAAGTCAGGTTAATGACGGGCTTCAGGTTCCCATTTCTCCTTTATCTCTGAAAAGTGTTGCCGCCACTGCCACCCTTTCCTTCTTTTTGCAAGGTGTTGCCATGGAAATAAAGAAGCACATGCTAAACGTCTGGTATATCAGATCTTGCTTTAATAAGAGGCTTTTGTCTGTGATATTCAATGAACGAAAACAGCAGGTACATTCAATTTTATAATAAGGAATGCATCATTTTCAGTTTAAGCCTTTGGAATTTTTTTTGAGCATTTTATCGTTATAAGTCAAGCTTTTCTTAGTGCGTGCTGCTAATAAAGAAAAACAAACATATGCATAATCATTTTCCACTGGGTTTATTTTTATCTTACCAAGACAATGTGGAACAGACAGCGTGGAAACACTCATTAAATATCTGGCAACATGATTAATAAAGCAATTCATTTTACTCATAAAACTAATTTACGAAATGACACCAAGAAACCGCGATAAACCGTTTCCTCCATAGTGTTTATGCATGTCAGATAAAGCAAGTTACTCTGGATTCCTCTTCATTTTCATATTCGGTTATGGAAGTCCAAAACCGGTTTTACTGTATTTGTTTGTTTTGATGTACCAGCGTATGATAAATACAGTTCTTGAACTCTACCAACAGGGCGGCGCAGCAGAGTCGCGATTAACTCTGTTCGTCTTCCTGTTTGAGTCGCTTTCGCAGGTGATCACCAACCGCAGCTAAAGGGTTGGTCTTGAAGGCGGGATTTTTCATGACTTCGCTGAAGTGAGATGCTTCCGTCTCGCTGGAACCAGACAAATATAACGATTCATTCGACTTTGTTATAATATCTGTGCTCAAATAAAATGTTATGTGATGTGTGTGTGTGTGTATGTGTATATGTAGAAAAAGAGAGAGAGAGAGAGATGGATAGATAGTAGTAACATTATATAACAAGTAGTATCATTACTTGCATGCCAATTTTATGTTCGGTTATATTGAAATCATTTAATATAAATCAAGTAATTTGCAATAAAACATTTTACATGTTTTATTAAAACAATACAATCAATTATAATAATAAACGTTTAAATAATGTTTTTTATTTAAATTATAAATAATTAAAAAGTTTTTAATAACTTTAAAATAAGTTTTTTTTTTTTATTAATGTGATGTGCTTAATTGTCATGGCAATAATGCAAAAATAATGAAGGTTAATACTTTATTCTCACCAATAATAGTAGCTACATTTGCAATCAGTGTCTTTTTTTTATTATATTATCCTTTGGAATCTATATTTTGCAATTAAAAATGAACAAATAAATTGTTTTAAATGTAAAAAATATCTTTATATCTATAAAATATCTTTTAATTAATAATGAATCTTTTTACCTCAAATTATGATTTTGTATTTTACGTTTTATATTTTTTAAAATTGTTTTTACTTAAAGAATGTCTTTAACTGTCATGACAATAATTAAAAAAAAATTATAATCTTCATAGAAATTGGCTTTATTTAGGATTTATTGTCTCTTTATGCAATATATAATTTATTTTTTGTTTCTGAGTGAAATATGACCTCGTTCTTGACATGTTTTGTGAGATTTGTCCATTAACCACCAGGTTTTTATAAAAATTGTGTGTGATTTGATGAAATAGAATTCTACTGTGAAATTCACATTAGCAAGGCTTGGAAATAAAAAGGTAAGCCATTATCTTACAGCAGTTTTCGTTTCTGGGCTGGTTTCATCAAGCTGAAGTTTGTGGGTTCTGGTTTCTTCTTAACCGAACTGTGGCGAGAAACAAGAAACAAACAATTGTGTTACTGCAGAACAATTATATTGTTATACATACATATATATACACATGTCAGAAAAAAGGCTCAAGTGTTTTATATATAGAGACTTAGAGGCATGTTTGAAGATGCACTTTGAAGTTCTCCATGACTCATGCAAGACTTCACAACACATCAAATGACAAACAGACAAAACACCACAAACAAACTGAGAAAAAACAGACTAATGTGGTTTGAATCAAAGCAATTAAAGGGTTGTGAGTCGATTAATCTACAAAACAGCGTGACTGCTGTCGACACGTGGCATGCTTAATTCTCAAGAAAATACATTTAGAGCCAGTGTGCGATTATACATGTGCTTTTTTACGATAATATGCTTATGGGGGACTGCCAAAAATATCAAAGACTGAAGAGTTTTGTCTGCATTTCAAGGTTTACATTTTTTTAAACACCAGGGTTATAAGTTAACTACAACAAAAACAGTGAAAACATTTTGGCCCACTTCAAATAAAATACTGAAATAAAATAAAATAGAATAAAAACTTTTAAAAAACTTAGCTAGTTGCCATGGTAACAATTCTAATTTTCATTTAGTTTACCTTAATGCTCTAAAATAACTAAAACTGAAATAAAAATTAATAAAAAGGCATTTTAGAAAAAGACGATAATGCAGAACAAAATCACTCCAACTTAAATACCAATTTCAAGCCGATTAAATTATCCAAAACTTTTTAAAATCGTATTTATATACACATGACTTTCCCTTATATAAATATCTTATTTGTTTACTTACAAGGTTCCCACACCTGACCAATGTATTTTCATGACTTCCAGTGATTTGTGATTACTTTTGTGTGATTGATATTGTTGATGCAGAATTCAATTTGTTAAAACAAAATGAAATGTGTTTGAGATTATGAGGCTTTTGGCATGCCATTTAGATATCTTTCTGGGGAAATAGAAAAGTATTTTTAAACCTTAAGTAAATATCTAATATATATATACATATATATATTTTTTTTGTTATATATATTTTTGGTAAATATATATATGTTATTTTAAATGTACTATAAACATTAAGTAATTAATACAAAAAGAGAAAGCGGTGTTTGAATGAAATCTGTTTGTATGACTATGTTGTTTTGAGACGTTCATTCATGCCAGAAATATGCACAAACCTGCATAAATCATCCCAGAGCTTGTGTGTAGTAATGAGAAAACAGAGCTCATAAAACTAATTTACGAAATGACACCAAGAAACCGCGATAAACCGTTTCCTCCATAGTGTTTATGCATGTCAGATAAAGCAAGTTACTCTGGATTCCGTCTTCATTTTCATATTCGGTTATGGAAGTCCAAAACCGGTTTTACTGTATTTGTTTGTTTTGATGTACCAGCGTATGATAAATACAGTTCTTGAACTCTACCAACAGGGCGGCGCAGCAGAGTCGCGATTAACTCTGTTCGTCTTCCTGTTTGAGTCGCTTTCGCAGGTGATCACCAACCGCAGCTAAAGGGTTGGTCTTGAAGGCGGGATTTTTCATGACTTCGCTGAAGTTGAGATGCTTCCGTCTCGCTGGAACCAGACAAATATAACGATTCATTCGACTTTGTTATAATATCTGTGCTCAAATAAAATGGTATGTGATGTGTGTGTGTGTATGTGTATATGTAGAAAAAGAGAGAGAGAGAGAGATGGATAGATAGTAGTAACATTATATAACAAGTAGTATCATTACTTGCATGCCAATTTTATGTTCGGTTATATTGAAATCATTTAATATAAATCAAGTAATTTGCAATAAAACATTTTACATGTTTTATTAAAACAATACAATCAATTATAATAATAAACGTTTAAATAATGTTTTTTATTTAAATTATAAATAATTAAAAAGTTTTTAATAACTTTAAAATTTTTTTTTTTTATTAATGTGATGTGCTTAATTGTCATGGCAATAATGCAAAAATAATGAAGGTTAATACTTTATTCTCACCAATAATAGTAGCTACATTTGCAATCAGTGTCTTTTTTTTAATATTATCCTTTGGAATCTATATTTTGCATTAAAAATGAACAAATAAATTGTTTTAAATGTAAAAAATATCTTTATATCTATAAAATATCTTTTAATTAATAATGAATCTTTTTACCTCAAATTATGATTTTGTATTTTACGTTTTATATTTTTTAAAATTGTTTTTACTTAAAGAATGTCTTTAACTGTCATGACAATAATTAAAAAAAAATTATAATCTTCATAGAAATTGGCTTTATTTAGGATTTATTGTCTCTTTATGCAATATATAATTTATTTTTTGTTTCTGAGTGAAATATGACCTCGTTCTTGACATGTTTTGTGAGATTTGTCCATTAACCACCAGGTTTTTATAAAAATTGTGTGTGATTGATGAAATAGAATTCTACTGTGAAATTCACATTAGCAAGGCTTGGAAATAAAAAGGTAAGCCATTATCTTACAGCAGTTTTCGTTTCTGGGCTGGTTTCATCAAGCTGAAGTTTGTGGGTTCTGGTTTCTTCTTAACCGAACTGTGGCGAGAAACAAGAACAAACAATTGTGTTACATGCAGAACAATTTATATTGTTATACATACATATATATACACATGTCAGAAAAAAGCTCAAGTGTTTTATATATAGAGACTTAGAGGCATGTTTGAAGATGCACTTTGAAGTTCTCCATGACTCATGCAAGACTTCACAACACATCAAATGACAAACAGACAAAACACCACAAACAAACTGAGAAAACAGACTAATGTGGTTTGAATCAAAGCAATTAAAGGGTTGTGAGTCGATTAATCTACAAAACAGCGTGACTGCTGTCGACACGTGGCATGCTTAATTTCTCAAGAAATACATTTAGAGCCAGTGTGCGATATACATGTGCTTTTTACTATAATATGCTTATGGGGGACTGCCAAAAATATCAAAGACTGAAGAGTTTTGTCTGCATTTCAAGGTTTACATTTTAACACCAGGGTTATTATAGTTAACTACAACAAAAACAGTGAAAACATTTTGGCCACTTCAAATAAAATACTGAAATAAAATAAAATAGAATAAAAACTTTTAAAAAAACTTAGCTAGTTGCCATGGTAACAATTCTAATTTTCATTTAGTTTACCTTAATGCTCTAAAATAACTAAAACTGAAATAAAAATTAATAAAAAGGCATTTTAGAAAAAGACGATAATGCAGAACAAAATCACTCCAACTTAAATACCAATTTCAAGCCGATTAAATTATCCAAAACTTTTTAAAATCGTATTTATATACATGTCTTTCCCTTATATAAATATCTTATTTGTTTACTTACAAGGTTCCCACACCTGACCAATGTATTTTCATGACTTCCAGTGATTTGTGATTACTTTTGTGTGATTGATATTTGTTGATGCAGAATTCATTTGTAAAACAAAATGAAATGTGTTTGAGATTATGATTTGGCTTTTGGCATTTCATTAGATATCTTTCTGGGGAAATAGAAAAGTTATTTTAAATGTACTATAAACATTAAGTAAATATATATATATATAGAACTCAAGAGGGCAGAAAAAGAAAAAAAGATGTAAATTGGTCTGCAGTAAATTAATACAAAAAAGAGAAAGCGGTGTTGAATGAAATCTGTTTGTATGACATGTTGCTTTGAGACGTTCATTCATGCCAGAAATTATGCACAAACCTGCATAAATCATCCCAGAGCTTGTGTGTAGTAATGAGAAAACAGAGGCTTACGCTTTGTTTCTCCGCTGTGCGCTGGCAAGGGTTTTGAGAGACGGGAGGAGCAGGGAGAGTTCAGGAAGGGCGTCTGCCAGCGGTCTCATGTCGCCCACCACGGGTGTGGCCTTCCTCCGCGCCTGCGCCACCTGCTGCTCACGCGCCAGCTTGATCGTACTGATCTCTGGAGATGACACAGACACAAACAAACTACATATGAAAAAGTGTAGACACATAGTAGACACATTCACATATTAATTCAAATTCAAACAGGCTCTTTGAACTGTTGCGAAGTTATTTCCCGATCCTATTCTCCTTGTCATTTTCTGTTCTCTGGCAAACGGAATGAAAAGGAATAAAATAAAGTAGTTAAATAGTAATTAAATTAGAATACATAAAAAGGCATAATTTAAAAACAAGGAAAATTGTCAAATAAAGAGTTGTAAAACAAAACATAAAAAAATTGAATAAAGTATAAAATAAATGTATTAAAGGCATAACATTTTAAGATGTGTTTAAAAAATTATAAATGAAACGTGTATATATAATAGTATATAATAAATATAATTGATAATAAATAATATTGTAATAATAAATACAATAATAAATTGCATTAAATAAATTGGCATAAGAGTGAATAAAAAAATAGAGCATAAAATAAAACTACAAATGTATAAAATAAAGAAAAGTATATATTAAAAAAGGTATAAAAAGCATCAAATAAAACAGAATTCTAAAAATAATAAACTTAACAAACTGCCATTAAACAGAAAGGCAAAAACTGCACAAAAAGCCATAAAAAGCATGAAAACTAAAACATAAATAATATAAAACTCATATAATAAATAAAATGTCAAAGGAATTAAAAAGCATAAAATATAAACAATAAAATGTATAAAATAGAAAAAAAAATATTTAAAAGACATCAAATAAAAAATGCCTAAAACATTTTTAAAAAACAGAAGCAAACAAAAAGATAAAAATGTGTAAAATAAAAAGGGTAATATATATATATATATATATATATATATTTTTAAAAAATATCTATTAATATATATATATATATATATATATATATAAACAAAAGGTATAAAATAAAATGGCACAAATTAATTTTAAAAAACAAGAGCACAAAATAAAAACATTATAAAAAAAAAAAAAAGTGTAAAATACATAACCCATATCTCTATACATAAAAGTACTTCAAATAAACAAATCTCCTTTTAATCACTGCAAGGAATCAAAGAAATAAATTGATTTTAAATAATATCTCAAATGAAACACATCACAGTAAAGTTAGAGTAGGTCACACACACAGTTTCTGATTTTAAAAAAGAAGTTGTTGGTTTAAAAGGATCAGTTCATTCCAGTAAACCTATATCCAGTATGACTTCCTGTCCAGCCCTCAGACAGAAAACAACTCCTGCAGGAACAGACTGATGTCACCCGACCATCTAAAACCAAACCAAAGCTCTGAGACAGAAAGCAGGACACACCAGGTGCTTCAGTCCAAAAACAACAAAGTACATGTAGGGAAGAAAAAAACAGACAGAGAAGCACTTCTTCGACAGAAGCACTACGTCTTTTTGCAAACACAAAATAAATGTCATTTTTCATCTCACAAGTGGCCATTTTGTTTTTTTCTTCTGCTGTTATGACTTCGTTAACCTTGTATATAAGTGTTTTTGTAAACCATGTGCTAAGACCTTGAAGGTCGTTGAGTTTTATGAATCCATCAACATCTCAATCCTCCCCCCTTTTTAATTTCCTGACAATGCGACATGCAGTCTGAGGCTTGGGTTTCTGCTGGAGCCGTGAGCCCCATTAGATCCTAATTATAATCACCTCGGCCGGAGCTTGTGTTACATGCCGCATTGATCGGCCCGAGCGAATGCAGGCGTCAGAATCGGGGTGCGGCGTTAATGATCCCGCCATATCCATCTCTGAAGTTCCCTTCGGCCCATGAGATCAGTTCACCATGAAAGAAATGGCCTCACATGAGCGTTTCGGGATTCGGTTGATGATATTAGCATTTTTCTTTGCGGGAAAGAAAGAAGAGTAGGTGAAAAAATACTCACTGTTAAGCCATCTTTCCCTGCGCTCCTTCATTTTTTCTTTCTTCGACTGTTGTTTCTTTTCTCCTGTGCCTGAAAAAAAAAAAAAAAAACATTTCCATATGGCTCATTACTGATCAATTTAACAAAGATTTTATGCATTTTATGCGTTCAACACTAAAAGGCTTAAAAATACTAATAATAAAAAAATAATGTTCATTCTCAAAAGGGGAAAAATAAAAAGCTAAAAAGTGTGCTTTATATTTAGTTTAGAATGCAATGCAATTTGGATTAAAAAAAAAAAAAACTGTACTAAAACTGACAAAGTAAACACCATAAAAAGATAATATGGTACAGGAATGCATAAAAAAAAAAAAATGGAATACAAACTTTTACTTTCAAATGGAAACAAATTTAAACTAGTGTTATTTCAGTATTATTAGTATACTACTATTTAATATTTACTATTTTGTTTTCATTTAAATTTTAGGATTAAGTGTTTTTTTTGTCATTTTTATTATACTTCGCTTAAATGTATTTTTTAATGTCAGTATGTTTTTTTTTGTTATTTTAATACTTCATTATTTTACTAAATTATTTCAGTTAGTTGCAACATTTCTAATCTTAAGATTAAGTTTAATAAGTTTAAGGTTTCTATCTAAGATATATTATAATTAATTTAAACTTTATTTTATTTAATTAACAAATTGTTCTCTTTAATCATTTCTAAGACGAACGTTTTTTCATCTAATATTTATATTTTATTTCAACCTAATCTTATTTAATGAAAACTATTTAAATAGTATGAGATTAAAAAAATATAATCTTACAAAAGTAATGTTTAAGTTTGTCATCTGATATTTATATTTTCTTTTATTTAAGCTTCATTTTCGTTTATTTTAATGAATGAAAACTTTTTATTCATTTTAAGTTTAGCTACCAGCAACAGCACTGGTTTAAATACAAAAAGCAAAACATGCATTACACATTCTGCTTATTCTTTGAAGAGGGTTTTAGTTTTGGTTTAAATGCAGGTGTTTTGGTTCATGTGCGTTTTATTTTGTCTGCAGAGCATGAACTTCACGCACCTGTCAAAATAATGCAGTGGCAGCCAATCAGTTAAGGCTGTGAACACAGAGGCTGCAGGTTCAGTTCCCAACAGAAACTAGACTGCTGATCAGAAAACAATGTATGGTGGGAAAAGTAAAATAAAATGAATTGATCTTTTTTCAGCAATGCTCTGAAATTACACAGAAGTGTCACTGATTTTAATCAGATCAAATATTATGGCATGTGTCATGGCTGTGGGACTGCATAAAGAATGGAAAATAACAACAGCCCTCGTGTGAACAGATTACAGTAGGATGTCTGTTGTCTGTTTAACTGCATGTAACTCTTCCTGTTTCCATATAGTGACGTCTTATCAGAAGGAGCATACTGTGTGTATTTAATGATTGTGCTGACCTCTGGGGATCAGATCGAGTGTGACGAGGAATCTATATTTGCCTGTGTGTGTATGTATCAGTGTAGTGTATCTGACAGAGGTCATTCACAGACCACTGAGGTCAAACCACAAATAAACCTCTTTTAGACATGATATGTGATGCACATGATTTACATGCTTCATTTTCATAATAAAAATATTAAATTGTTATTAATTAATTAACATTATTACAACATATTCTGATGGTATATTGAATAATAATTACCTTTCATTAAAATAATTATTAAAATTACTGTTCCAGAAAATAAAATAAAAAAATAATAAAAAGTGCTTAATAAAAATAATTAATTCGTTTGTAATCATTTAATTATAACATTCAAATTGTTAGTATAGATAATAATAATGACACAATAATATTTAATTTCTGTGAATTTCAAAAATAAAAATGTCAGGACTTCACTTTTATAAAATGCACTTACTGTGCATTTAATAAAAATTATTAAATTGTTTTTATTCGTTAAATATTATAATATTCCAATTGTTAGTATAATTAATAAATAATTATTATAACTATTAAAAACAACATTTAAATTACTGTGCATTAAAAATGCTTCACTTTCAGAAAATGCACATTGGCTTTAAAAAAAAAAGACTAAATTAATAATTTAATATTGTTATAACAGTGCAAATGTTAATATAATTAGTAATAATAATTATGCGAATGAAATATATTTTAAAACGGTGCATTGAAAAAAACAAAAACATCAAAAGATATACATGTTTTTATTAATGCACAATGGGTGATTAATAAAAATTATTGTTAATAATTTAGTTTTATTATAACATTCCAATTATTAGAATAAATTAATTATAATTACTCTTAATAAAACAATATTTATACTAAAAAGCATTTAAAATTTATAAAATGTCAAGACTTAAATGCTCTACTTTCAGAAAATGCACATTGTGTGTTTAACAAAAATAATTACATTTTTATTAATAATTAAACATTATAATAATCCGATTGTTAGTGTAATTCATAATTACTATAAATAATAATAATAATAATAATAATAAAAATTGAATAACTGTGAAAATCACCATAAAACAACATAAACTGCCCAAACTCAGTTTCGCCTGGCACACTGAAATGATCCGTGTTGTGCAACATATGCTAAAAACAGTTATACTACAGTGACTGTTTTGTCCAAAAATAACACAAGTGCATTAAACCCAAAGAGAAATGCATGAAATGAGTCGACCTCCGCGATTTCCATCTCCAGGGAGAAACTCAACAACCAACAAGCTTCTGGTTGCCGAGCAACATTCAGAGGTAAAGAGTGTCATGAAAACGCCTTCACAGCTCTGCAAAGACCCGGTCAGTGAGAGACAGGAGGTTTGACAGCCTCAGAGACCTCATTGACCTCCTGCTGGCTGTGGACATTCATCAGAATACATATGAATTAAGCTGAGCTTTTTTGGTCAAATCAACACCTTTATCTTTAAGAGGACAATGTTGAGTCTCAGAAATACGCGTCAAGGTCACATTTCATTGCAAAAACAAAAGCAAAAAGGTATTACAATTATATAAAGCAGATTTCAAAGCAAAGCAGGCTTGTAAAAACCTTGTGTTGTATTATTTTTAGGACTTATACAGACTTCCCCCTAAATTTGCATAACTAATGAGTGCAGACATTTGATTTTTGGAAATATACATATTAGGGGTGTGCAATATACCAGTAGACACGATTAAATGGTAGAAATTTGTCATCCAGTAGAGAATTTGGACTATTGTCTCTATTGCGGTTAAACGCTCACGTGACGTTGCTGTGCTATGTGGTGACAAAAACTTAGTGTTTGCATGTGTTTATAAGCATTGCTGTTTAAAACAAGTGATTTTAAGCTGTTGAAACCCAATCAGCAGTGAAGGAGAACTCATTTCACTACATTTCTAATCGTTGTCAGAGAGGCATGTGAAGACAGGGCTATTGAGTTATTTTGCTGCTTTATAGGCCTTGACCGGTTAAATACACAATTGTATGTGACAAAAAGCCCATCTTTGCATGTATACGTAAACACAGTTATTTAGATCTTCACTAAAAACAAATTGCTGAGAAAGAAAACACAGTTGTAACAGTATATTGGATCCGGGCAGCTCTTAAAGTGACAGCAGTCTAATATTCCTGCTTTCTGTCATTCATTTTAATCAAACAACAAAAGAGAGAAAATCTCTCACTGCTCTTGACTAAATCACTTTTGTAACTTTAATAAGAAGGAATATATATTTATTTTCCACAGTGAAGAATAGTTTAATATTCCTGTGTTTTTATAGATTTGATTACTTTACTGACGAGATGCGCAGTTTTTGTGTTTTTTTAACAATCGAATGCGATTTAATTGGCACAGCCAAAAATCGTTATAAGATTGAAATGCTAAAATTCCTCATATTGTGATAAATGAAATGCTATGAATAATAAAACATATCTTTATATTATTCCCATTACAGTAACAATAATTAGATTATAATGATAATAATTATTATTATTGTCATACAAATATAATTTATTATATTTTTGCTTATAGGGTGAAATATGATCTATAAAATTTATCCACAGATTAAAAATGCAATAAATTGCATATTTTGTATGAATGTGTAAGACAATATCTAAAAACATTTTTTATCTCTTTTCCAATAAAAATATTTTCAAACTGTAAAACTGTGCTCAAACTATATGTAATAATTTCAATTTGTTGTAACAGTGTGTGTGTTTTCCACATTTTGATGGCAAAAAGTGTTTTCACTCATTTCCCAGCCGTGAAAAGTGAATCAACATCTTTAATCCAATTGGAAAAATGTAGCCACATCCGCAGCACATTTCTGTGCATTTATGTCTGCTACTTTGTATGTGTCGATCACTTCGAGACGACTGGCCTGTTGTGTGTGTGTGTAAGAGAAACAGCATCTCGAATGACCGTCATCTTCCTGTGAGGAAAGCTGAACCAGGAGACAGATTCAATGCAGGAGACTCAAGAGAATAACATGAGACTTACTTATAAATCCTGAACGATTACGTGTCATGTACACATCAAAACAAGCTTTCACTCAGTTTTAACAGTGTTATAAACACACACAGACGTCTGTGTGTTTTTGTCTGTATATGGGCATGACACGGCCACGGACAAACAGCTCAGTGAGCTCCTTCCTCTGGAAACGAGTCCTCTAGAGACTTGATAAGAGAGATTAACGTCATGTCCTACGACCCACATTTCTCCTCACTATATCACTTGTTCCAGACTGATGATCTCTGACAGAAAGACCTGCGTGTGTAGTCCAGACACAAACGCCCTCAGCCTCTGCATCCTTCAATGATATGATAAACACAACATAAACATCTGCTTCTGCACAGAGCCGCTGAGAAAATGACAATAACGAGAAAAGGCTGAGCCTGAAACTCTTAATATATTGTACTGGAAAATGACAATAACGAAACAAGATATTTTTACACTGTTATATGTGTTATTTTGTTAAATAATATATTATATTTATCACATTATATATTTACCACAATTACACAAGTAATTTAGAGGACATAAATTTATTGCATTTAAACATAGCAACAACAAAAATTTATCTGCATATGTTTAGTAGACAAATAAAAATTTTTTAGGAATATTATGGTTTGTTTAAATATTAAAATTTTTCAAGACTATTATGGGATATTATTATATTATATATATATATATATATATATATATATATATATATATATATATATAATGAAAAATTATATATATTTTTTTATATATAGTTAAAATGTAGTTAAATATCCTGTAACGGTGTTGAACATTTGATTGGTAGACACTAAAAATATGAAAATATATTAAAATAAAAAAAGTATAACTAATAGTAACACTATATTTTCTTGGTAACACAGAGAAATGAAAAAAAAACATGTATATGCTTGCATATTATATATATATATATATATATATATATATATTTTTTTTTTTTTCAACCCTGTTACCAAACTTTATGCAATTTAAATTCAACCAAAAGCCCTGACAATAATGAAAGAATAAAAAACAAAAACAATAAAACAAAAATATAAATATATAAATAAGTACAATGAGTAACAGAGTTGATAATTTAGCTTTAATTTAGATACAACTCAGTAGACACTAGCCTTTTTAATTTAAAATGTTGTTTTTTTTTTTTTTTGTTTATCTTATCTAATTAAAGAAAAATAGTTGCTTGATACTTTTTTTCTTAAAATACTTTTTGTAACAGGGTTGAATGCATTGAGATAACTTCCTGTTATGCTGTAGAAATGTCTTGAGTGTCTTAGGCATCACAGTTTTGCTCCAAATAAAATGGTTTTGAAATTTACACTCGAATTATAATGCAAAACCAAACCAAAGATGACCATAATCTGCAATTGCAAACCATAATTTACAATTACAAAAATTCAAACTTTGGTTTACATTCTTTCAATTCAACATCTGTTTGCCAATTTACAATCCCTGCCTGATCCAGAACCAGTTTTCCACACTCTGAACCATTTAAAGCCATCACCAAGCCACTCTCAGATCAGAAACAACCCCCATCAGCGAGTCAATCCAACCATCAGCCACCACAGAAATAACAACAGTGGTGTTTTTCTGCTGTATCTGCCTGATAGGGATCTCCGGCCCTCATATCTCCCTCCAGCACTCCTAACGCTGGAAACCCAATCTCGCCTCTGCATCCGTCTGTTTGCCACAAACCAGGGATAGGGAAAAAAATCCATCATTCCCACCACATCCATCCCAGAGAGAGCATCATGTTCAGAGAGCTGGCTGAAATGGACACCGCCAATTAGGAGCGGACAGAACACCCCGGCTGCCCTTTCTGCCCCTCTGCACTTGCACTTCTCATCTCCTCGTCCCGCCAGCGCTGTGAGGAGAGGTGGCAGGGCGTCTGGGGAGCTGAGCTGGAGGTGAATTTCCGAGGTCACGCCGAGACTGATACCCCCAATTAAAGAGGCAAAAGATCTCATTCTGTCAAAGCAGTGCCGCGAGCACATCGATTCTCTGCATCAAGCGCAGCCGCAACTGAGGCACATTCAACTAGATCCTCGAACTACACCAATGAAGCATAGTCTAAAAAAATTTAAATAAAACATTTTTTTTTAATTGTGTGTACTATGTGTATATAATGTACAAAAACAAACAGAACAAAACAATAAAACATAAAATATCTCCCGATTAAATGAAGCATGTTCAAAAAAATAAATAAATCACACACACAATATATTTATTATATATATATATATGTGTGTGTGTGTGTGTGTGTTTAATCAAATATATTTACATTTTATTTTTACGTATTTTATGTAAAAAAAAAAAACTTTTTTTGTTTATTTGTTACATGCACAAAAGCCATAAATAAACAGTTTTTTTTGTTTTTTTTTATTAGAATATCTTCAGATTGATTATATCTGAGTCATTTTCAAACAAGTAATGGATATAATAAAAAATAATACATTGATTCATTGATAAACTAAGAAAATCCCCAAATAAGAACTGAATTTTTATACTATGATCTAAATAAAGAATAAAATAAACCATTTCAATATTTATCACTTTAAAATGATTTATATCGTTTATTCAAACACATTAAGTATATATAAAAGTTATTTAATGTTGTGCATTAAGGAAACATTAAATACTATAGCTATGAACTTAGCCTGGGAAAATAATAAAACAAAATGACAATATCGTCATATAACAAAAAAATATATACTAAACACATTACATATTCTCAGATGATGAGGAAATGTTAATGACTTTTAAGAATTGTTTTTGTTGTTTGTTTTTGTCAATACTGAACAAATAAAATTGTATTAAGTGTGTAAAAATTACGCTTTAAGAGAGTTTCTAAAGATGTCTGCAGTATCAAAACCGCCTGTAATTAAAGAAACACCCACTCACTAAAAGCCTGAATAATAAGTACAGTAAACAAACACTGTATGTGACTAGAATAGTAGCCATAGGCACAGTGAGCCATAACTCATATACTGGCTCCAGCTTTACTAGTTGTCTCTTCCTCAAGAGAAAGTCAGATTGGTTCTCGTGAGCAGCCGTGGAGTCTGCGGTCACGTCAGTGCATTGATGCAGCAGCGCTGTGATGTTCACGCATGAGTTATTTATACTGCAGACAGCCAGGAATAGAACAGCCCTCCTTACCCAACCTCAATACTCACACACAGCTGACATTTATAGAGACCAATCAAAGCCAGAGGACGTGTGACTCTTTCATCTCGGCACCTTCATTACACTTATACGGCTTCACTACTCGCTTAGTTCCAGGGTTTGAACCAACAACTTTTCAATGAGGAGCCCTGGATCTTCTTTAAGCCACACCAACCTCTGAGTTACAGCATGAATCAAATCTCTGTTCACTGATTTCAAACATCCAATATTCAATACATTTTATAGACATCATTTTCAAAGTATACATCAGATTTTACAAGATTTCAAAAACATGCAATAGTATGCCATCTTGTGGCCACAAATGCATGTGCATTTAAATATTAATCTTTTTTGTAATTTCTTTTAATTTCTTTTTTTTTTTTTTTTTATTTTATTATATTTTATTTTAGTTTAATTTTAATTGATTTTAGACTATAAATAGAGTGTGTATCAGTATGAAATACATATTTAATGACAAATTAGTGCAAATAAAATTACAGTTAAAACATTATAATAGAAAGTAAAATGAATATAAACTGATTATGATGAATAAACAGAATAAACATCCTTTTTATTTTGCATTAGGCCTTTAACTTTTCTGTTTTATTTTTCGCATTTAAATGTAAAAAAACATGAATTATTATCCAGAATATTACAATATAATCAGTTACCTATTTTTGAGTATGTATTAAGATACTTGAAAAAAAACTAGTAATAGTAATATTTCTTGACATAGTTTTACATTCGTCAACAACATATTTAATTGTAAATATGAATAGATTTTAATTTATATACTACATTACAATACAATAATTTAGTTTTAATAATTAAAAGCAAATCTGTGCAAAAATTTGCAAGTATAACATTATAATAACTAAAATAAATATTAAATGATTATGACATAAAATAAATAAACATTACTCTTCATTTTGTATAAGCTTTCTTTGTTTCATATTTTACAAAATTATAAAACTATTGCATCTCTTTTAGAATTAAGCTAAAATATTGGGCAATTACAGTATTTTATAATATAATAATCATTCTTTACATTTTGTTTAATAAGAACCAGTCTGATTTTCATATTAAAATGTAAAAGGTTAACATATTACAAATTATAATACAACACAATTTACAATATAATGATTTATTTATTATTTGATTTGCTTATTTGTAAATTTTTAAAGAAAAATGAAATGCTTTAAATATTCAGTCGAAATGTTTACACATTTAAAAGCAAATCTGTAAGAAATATTTAAAAAGAGATGAAAAAACACCAACCTTTGTGTTCTCCTGCGGGCTGTTTGCTCTTGGTCTCTTTTGAGGGTTCGTCAACTTTCAGCGTTTGAACTAAAGACTCAGGGGAGATTTTAGTTCCAGCAAAAACTCCAGAGGGAAAACTGAACCCCTACATGCAGAACACATCAAGCTCAATGAAGAACGAGCTCATTTAGATCTTTAGGTCATCTTGAGGAGAAATTACACTGGGATACAATATATATCATATATTTAATAGCATACGACAAATGAATAATACAAACAAATGGCCATACCTTTGAATTATTATTTCTACTGCTGTCAGATGTGTTGAGTTTGGTCTCTCGTGACTCTGTCTGTGTGAGCTGAATGGGCTGGATCTGTATCTTCTCCAGGTTCCCCGGCGTGGGTCTGTTTTGGTGCTCATTTTCCAGCTTCACAGCGCCGTGGTGGAGCTTCTGTCGGACCCGTTTAATTTTCCCCACCATTCTGTCTAAGTATACGCGGTTTAATTAATTTCGCTAAGGTCCTTACGTTTATACACAGCACAGACGTTCGGAAAAAGACGCGCACGTGTTAAAGTTCACAATTTGTTTGGCGTTACAGCTAATATTGTCCGAGTAGAAATGAAACGGAAGATGAGTTCCGTCAAAACTCCTCCTCAGGTGGTTGAGGCTCGTCTAAACTTGCAAATGTTCAGGTATAGTTTTCCAACCATCTTTAAATCTTTAATTAACGACACACAATTTAACGTAAAACACAAAACAAATGGCTAGAGTAAAAAGAAATGTAACTTCAATCGACCGTAATGAAGGTATTTCCAAGAAATGTCCGTTCCTATGGTTAAACTATGGTTAGTGTAGCAAAACCATGGTTAATTTTTGGTTAGTACAATAGTTTAACTATAGTAACCTTGTGAGCTTTTATTTGTAGTAAAATTAATTTTCGTAAGGGCTGCTCTGTGCCTGATCAAAAACGTAATGCTGCATAAAAGCCAGACTAAATTAAGCAAGCTCTGACCTAATATCAAAACATAGCTCTGTTTCCTGTGTAAATGCATTTATGCCATCTCTGAACAGCCTTTATAAAGACCCTAAATGCCATTTCAGTGGCACCTCTGCCACCTTTGCGGTGTAATTTGGTAGTAAATGAAATTTACACTGCAAAGGTGGCACAGAAGCACTTCTGAAGCGGCATTTAAGAGTCTTTACACAGTTTAATGCTGCCCAGAGGTGGCATAAATTAATTTACACAAAAATTACAACCTGGGGTGGTCAGAGCAGGCATCATTTATTCTGTTTCTTGTGTGGCATTGGGTCTTTGCATTGAATTTTGAGCAGGCACAGACCAGCCTTACCTCAGTGGTGTTTATCAGAGTTTGGAAAGCATTTTTAGTCACCTCATTCTTACCAAGTTGTTTATTCTCATTTATAAACTGTTATAAACCGCAACCTGTGTTGAAAACTGAAACAGGAAGTCCTTTCAAAATTATCTTTATTCTTTAATATGGCAAATAAATACATACGTACATATATACACAAGCAAAACAGAGAGTTTACAGTTAGTTGAACAATATTACAAAAACAGTATATAGATCCAGCTCGTACACAGCTTAGAAATATAAAAATAACACTTATTAGTCCAGCAGCATACATTTGATTTAACAAATGTCTTGACATGATTCAGAATAATCTACTTTAAGTTATACATCTTAGGTGCAATTTTGAAATGCATACGATGGTATACTGTATCCAGGTACTGTTGGTGGAGGTGGGAACAGATGGGGTAATTTTCACTGCCCTCCTTCTGTGTTTCTGTGTAACTGAGTCTGGACCCTGAGGTACTTCAGGGCCAAAGTAAAATTGTAATTGAGCGCTTGAGCCCATTATCTCTGTACTTTATTCCAAAGAAGCAGTTAACACACACACCACTGTAAGTACTACTGAAATGTAGTGGTACGATTAAAAAAACAAAACTAATTTCTATTGCAATCTTTCTAAAATACATAAAGGAAGATTTAAAGACTTGTCATGCGTGGTAAAAATTACATTGGGTGAATATCATATGAAATATCCAGGTCACACTGAAAAAAAAAAATCATATGAAATTTAAAAAAAAAAAAAAAAAAAAAAAATCTCTGCCAAATATGGGGCAAGAAAAATTGATTTTTTTTTCCTTCATTGTTATTTTTTCTTGTTTTAAGCAATAACTCACTCAATTATGGTATATTTTTTCAGAAAACATGACTTAGTATTATAAGTCATTTTGCATCTCAATTAAATCCTAATTTATAGGGCTGGGCAAAAAATATAGATATCTCGATTTTAATCGATTCTCATTTTTACGGAACAATATCAATTCTTAAATCCCAAGAATTGATTATTCTAGCCTGTTTTCCGTTAATGAACGGAACAATGAAGGGCACCTCTCATCCAATAAATTGCAATAAGCATTGTGCTTTGGTACTTTTAATATTAAACAATTGTGCTTTGGTACTTTTAATATTAAACAGTCTCAGATTTCAAATTCTGTCCATTGTATTGCAGTATTCAAACAATAAATGACATTTTGGCGCTGTTTAATGTGGAGTGACATCGCTGTAGCGCTTCAGTTCAACAGACGCAGCAATTCCTTTGTCAGTAGTCTCCTCTGTGTCTCTCCATATCGTATGCTGCGTATGCTCTTCTGTATCATTTGAGTTCAACAGACGCAGCAATTTCTTTCAAATCAAAGCTAATACACGTAGAAACAGCACATCCTTGTGGTGCATATTACACAGAAGAGCATACACCGCATATGGTGATATGAAGAGACACAGAGGAGACTGCTGACAAAGGAATTGTTGTATAAAGTCCTTATTTTTTGTTTTCTTCACTTACAAAAAGTGTGTCCCCTCGCTTCATATAACCCAGATTGCACGTCTGATGGCAGATGGAGTATTCTGACGACGACTTTCATACCTTTATGGACCTTGACACTATTTTTATATTTTTCTTTCATATTTTAACCTTCAATATTATAGTAATGTAGTACCAACTGAATCTCATGTATTTATTACAGCATTTTTTTGGCATGTACTTTATATAATATGTATCCAAAATAATCTATTGAATCAAATCGGTAATCGAATAGAATCGCAACCTTGTGAATGAGAATAGAATCGAATCATGAAATTTGTGTCAAAACCCAGCCCTAGTAATTTAAGAACGTTTAGATGTTTGTCCAGGAAAACAAGACAAAAATGATATTTTTGCAGTGTATATTTCAACCTAAAATTAAAGGAAAAAAATCTATATTTTAGTCCTAAAAAAAAAAACAAAATATGATTAATTCCTTATGTAAATATAATTTTCTATTTTCCTTTTAATTTTAAAGTTAAAACAACCTGGACCTGTTTCGCATTGAAGTTATATTTAGATACAGCTCCTTACAATCACAAAAATCTTAATAACAATAAATAAAATAACTATAAAACTATTTGGCATACAAATGAACTAAATCTATAGCAACACAACATTACCTTAAAATTGTACATTGTTACTTTTTAATACACTTTTACTGTACTTATTAAAATGTCAGCATTCTGAAAACAAGTGTTGACTGGGAAGACTTGAAATTGTTGCATATTTTAGTTTCTTTTGTGCTCATGTCAGTGTAAGACAAATTTAAATTAAGTCAGTTTATGTTAGTTTAGTAATCCGGACATGAACAAATAGCGAGGAAGGAGGTATGCTGGTGCCGTCCTTAGACAGGAGATGAATGTGACGATATCCTACAAGGAAGAACAAAACATGCTTGGTATTAACAGGAAGTTAAATTTTTGATGCATTTGGTGGAACGGAGACGTACCTGGCTGAATACAGGTGAAAGGGAGAGTGAACTGTCCCACAAAGTCATTCTTTGATGTTTTATCATAGTCCTCCACGACAAACCGTACCAGCGCTAATTCAGGGACGTGAATTGTGAACTGAAGTGTATCATACCATACTGGGTTAAAACCTGCAGAGACAAATGGGTAGCCAACAAAATTTCAAGCTTTTATCAACAAATTAAAATAGTGCAACTTTAAGGCAGTATTTCTAAATTATTGTACAAATATAATTTATTACCTCATTAATTGAAATATTTGTACTTTTAAAAATGAATTAGTCACAGGACTAAGTCAACTGCTTAAACTGCTCAAACTGCTTAAAATTGTGAAAAACGTACAATATATAAATAATCTACATTCACTGTGAACATTAGTGCATGTCCAAAACCAATCGTTCGAAAACAAGACTTGTTTCAAGTTTTAGTCTTTCAAACGCAACTAGATCTCTGATTTAACTGCGTCTAGGCTTTCTTAGTCTAGACACTACTCCGTCCTATACGTTTTAACTGACCGTTGTTGTCAATGTATCTGGTTTCCTGCTTGGCCTGGTCCAGTGGTACGCCGTGAATTTCCACCCGAACAAGGGGATCAATGATTGAGCCCTCCTTGATGTTTACCTTGGGAAGCTGTTGGCCGCTGATAACCTGAAAAGATCACACAGTATATGCATGTTTAGCATATACATGTTATAAAGCCAGGACATACACAGAAATTCAGGTTTGTACCTGAATAGACAGGCTAAGCGGCTTGTAACCGCCATTTTGAGGGTTTTCTGGGTCAAACCTCTCATCAATGTTGCGCATGAATGCTGGTTTCAGTACGTAGCCACAGTGTCCATTCTGACAGAATAAGCCATCGTTCAAATCCATTTCAACACCTGCGGTCTGAAAGTTCAGAGCAACTGGGAAGGTAAGGTAAGGTAAGGGAAGGGAAGGGAAGAGAATGCTACACTTAGCAATGAAAAAATATTTACCACCATTTGTATTTAGTAGTAAGAGATCATACCTAAAACAATGTCTATTGGAACATTTCCTATTTTCATGGATAAATAATGGTAATTTAGGCTGTTACACTAGTTATATCTTAGCTAGTTAACTAGCAATGATCGTCAACTTTGAATAGTCTTGGCTGGTTTAAGGGGGTCATGAACTAAGAAATAAAAATTCCCTTGATCTTTTGACATGTAAGAGGTCATTGTGCTATAAAAACACCCTCTAAGTTTCAGCACTCAAAACTTTCTTGTTAGTCTAAAAACAGCTTATAATGAAGCCAGTCTGCCTAAACGACAGGTTGTGGAATGTGACACTTTTTGTTGTAATAGTGTTGCTAAACACTGCCTCCTCACCCCACACATAACTGCCTGTTTAGCCCCGCCCAACGATTTGCGTGTTAAGTAAATAACGAGAGACAAGTGCAGGTCTATGCAAATGTTGCCGAATTGGGCTACTTTAACACTGTTGCTGTGGGTTGTTGCGACCCCAATAACGTGATATTTAGCCCCTGCAATGCAAATTTTACCAGGGGAACCTTGCCAAAAAACGTGTTTTTTAAGCCCAGGGACGTGGCGACTGGACCAAATTTTTAGTGGCTAGTTTTGAGTGGCAATTGGGCAGGTTTTGTTGTAAAAACCTGGCAACCCTGGTCTATGCAGAAAACGGTAAAGATGGCGCTGAAGACAACAAGACACTGTGCAGTGCCAAGTTGTGGAAAACATTGTGTTTGTTGCATTGCTTTACTTCTGATTCCAATGTTAGGAAAGATTGGATAAACTTTATTTTTAATGAAGTTCTGGACCACGTCATTAAGAACTTGGTCCTTTGTTTAATTAGTTTTACTGCAGATTTTTTTTACAAACAAGGCACAATGCGACACAGGATTTTCAGAAAGATTGAAAATAAAAAACAATGCTGTGCTGAATATATTGGCTCCGACAGTAATGTCGCACCACACAAGTGTGGGAACCTGTTTCATTACGTGATCACTATTTCTTTGTCTTGTATTAACCTAAATTACTGCAGTGTTCATCTGTGAAGGATGTAGGCTGTCAAACATACACAAGTGTTAGCCAATCATAGCAGTGGGCGTTTACTTCAGAGTCTACAATCTACTGTAAGATTTAGAGAACCTCAGACACTTCTGAGATGGACAGTACACACATAGTGAGATCAGGTAAAATTCTAGATTTCTGACTAACTGCTTGACTTTAGTAACGCAGGAAAACTTCATCCACCATTGGATACCTCCGTTGGGACAATTTGTGGACCTAACACCACCACGCCTATTCAAACGGAGCATACAGATGAGAGGGGTCAAAACAGGACAGAAAATAGCCTATTACTTTATTACTATTAGTTATTATGTTACCTCAGGGAACAGCAAGATGGTTTAGCTGGTCTCCCAGCCTGGGGTGCGTTTTCCAAACAACCACGTAACTCGCTGATTAACCACCATAGTACGATGCATTGTTGTGGAAATGAACTAGCTAGTCATGACTGTTTCTTGAACATGGTTCGAATCTCCGTCGTTTGAACCACATTAGTTCAACAACATAGGGCCATTGTTAATGACATCATACACATGTGGTAGAGGAATACAGTAACTTATGCTATTTAACCGATTAGACATCTCTAAGATGCTGCTGTATTAAACATGGCCCCAGATGACTAATTTTATATTTTTGCTCTGTCATTTTGCTTTATTTGATGTTTGAATCATCCCGGGTTCCCTCTTACGTCATACTCCGGGTTTCAAAAATGATGCTTATTGAGGACGCATTAAAATACATAGATTAAAATGCATTTAGAATGGAAGATATAGATTGTACTGCATGATAGCTTGTTTATTGTGCCCAAGAGCTTATTTATTTAAGCCCATATGTCTTACTAACAAGAAAATATGCTTCTAACCACAGGTCGAGAGCTGTAGTTCCAACTACATAAGTCTGTGATGCTGTTTGCCAATGTCTGTTGAACTATGGTTTCGGGAAACACCGAATCGTTTAACCATGTTGGTAAAAATGGAACTTGCAACCATGGTTGGCTAACAATGCTTTTGGAAAGTGCATCCCTGGTCGGGTTGGTAGTGTTCAGCTGATTTAGCCAGTTAGCTGGTCTCCTTGTATGGCCAGCTGATAAGTGCCTAAAATTTCTCTAAAACCAACAAACCAAATTAGCCTAACCAGCTTGATGGTTACCTAAAACAAGCACATCACTTAAAGCTAGGCTGGTTAAAGCACTTTTTTAATATGCTAGCCAGACTAATTTCTAGTTGACCCAAGAACTAGCTTTTAATCACAACTATCTTATAGATAGTTATGCAATGTTAATCAACAGAATATTTAAAAATTCCATGAAAGACTCATTAATCTTAGCTAAGCTAGGAATCATTCTAAGCAAGAAACCCCCGAATAATGGAATATTTACATTTCAACCATTATTTTAAATCTGGTACACTCACCAATTTGGCACCCTGCATTCCACATGTCCTGTGGGTTGAAGTTGGATGAGTCAGTTCTCAAACCACTGGGGTAAACCCTGCTCAGTTGACGAGCATTGTGGAGAACAAACTCTGCTCCTTTAGCACAGAAACATACACAGTAAGACAATACAATTCTCTAAAAAAATAATTTATGAACTGTTATGAGCAGTCAGACTCATGTTTCCTTTACCTGCCTCCCTTATGTGTTTCCGGGCCTTAGACTCCGTGAAGGAGGAGATCTCGTAAAACTTGGAGTGAATTTGTGAATGTTTAAAGCTGCTAAAGTGGACACTCTTGCAGTAAACCACACAGTCCGACAGCTCTTTAGAGAGACTCTGCTTGGATTTCTAGATGGTACAAAAACAGTCTTTAACAGGTTAGAAAAACATTTTGATATCCACCTCATTTTCATTTTCACCTCCTTCCTAAGGTGGTTGCTAGGGGTTGTTGGCACTTGTCAAGCTGGTCAGGTCTTTGAGGCAAACTGGCCAACCAGCTAACCCAGCTACCTCCAGCTTAAGCTATTCAAGATCTGAGAACCACTTTTTTAGCTGAGTTGTTAAGGAGCAAGGGCTGATTTTACCAGGATTTTAACTAGCTTAGCAGCATCAAAAACTTAAAGAAATGGCTGTGACATTTGAGAAGGGTGCTAGCTAGATTGTATGATGTGGTTTTACTGATAGCATTCAGTTCTGTGACCTAAACCATTGAACCCAGGACTACCTTAAACAATGTCATGACAGACGACCCTTTGGATAATGAGGCCAGGTATCCACCTGGCTTCATCTTACACTACCATCTGTTGGGTTCATTCATGCCAACCCACTGTGCCGACTTAACATGATATTCCGCTTGCTTAGAGTGGTGTAGCCTAGATCTGGGCTGGCAAACCAAAGCCAGCAAGGGTTAATCCTTCAACATTGTAACATTGACCAAGAGAGGGACTATCCCTGTAATAATAGTCCTGTACGTCACTTAGTATAAACTATTAAAATAACTACTTAGCCTAGTAATTGGCCTAAACCAGTTATCCAGCAAGAGAGCAATGATTGTGTGCAAATTAAAAGCTACAAATTTCCAACTTTTTTTCCAGTTGATGAGTCAACAAGATGACTGTATTTTGGATTGGAGAAACCAAGAGAGGTGATCCCTGACTGCAGCTAACCAGAGTTCAGAGAATCAAGTGTCACACAGTAACAACAGTGCCAGCAAATGCACATGGTCACCTATCAGATAGCAGAAGACCACAGAAGATATGCAGTTTCTGTCTTAACTATCTACGACTTTCCTGCTTATTCTTTTATCTTCCCAAGATTGCCCTAGTGTCACCCCATCCAACTTGCATTAGTGCTTTATGCAATCTAGTATCTACCCGCTTTCAGGGCCACTGAGCATCTCTTGTCTCTCAGAATATTTTGCTATCTTCAACATGAGACAAGCCGGTCTACATTATTTAAACTGCCTACAGTCTAGATTTTTCTCACTTGAAGTTGCCACAAAGTAACCCTCCTGATTAGAAGTGGAAGTTTCCAAGGATGATCAAACTGAAGTGTTCAACATGCAACATAATTGTATTTGAATCTTGCGGTTAAAGTCGTGGCAGACTGTAACTCTTACTCGAGGATGCAGCACTGTAGAGCTCTGATGAAGACCTAATAAGACTCTCAGTGAGACAAGACCGCCATTCAATATTTTACAATATGTTGGCTCATGAAGTAGCCAAAGAAATTGTATCCTAGATATGCCCCATTATCTTTAACATTATTTTGTTGTTAACTATTAATTAGCTACCACTTTTACCAAGAGTGATTTAGAGTGTACTAGTTACAGGAACAGTCCCCCTCGAGTAACCTCTGGGTATTGGTCTTGTTGAAGGGTACAACTGTGGTAGTTTTTAAATCTACCTTTGCTGGGGTTCAGACACTTTTCTGACATGGCTACACCACTGCATGGTTTAAGTGCAAGGTTGTGGAATTCATCTTTATATTTGATGCATTACTCCTGCCTTGATTAGAAAATCTACACCAACATCTCTCCTGAAATGTATCACTGTACCTTGACTCTATGCCGTATGCTGTCATTGCGATGATGGTCATCATTAAATTCAGCAGTCTCCTCTTCGTCGCTCACTTCTCCCATCAAAGAGTCATCCACCACCCCATTCATGCTATCCTCTAATCCACCTATCTTCTTTCCTTTCAACAGAATCTTTCCTTTCAGATCCTACACACACACACAAATATGGAGAAGATACAATTTCATCAGGAAGCATGTAGTGTTGTCAAAAGTACCCTACCGCATACTATTCGGTACAAAAATTTTAAAAACATCCATTTCCCCCTAACATCTAAGTGCTGTTGAGCAGATTCTTAAACACAGCTGATTGGCTATTGTGTTTAGGCGCTCAACAGATATGACTGTGATTGGCTATAATGATCATCACTTCAACTCTTACACCTTGTCCTAACTATATGCAACATGACGCTGTGAAAGGTGATAAAAGGTATCTTTTCCATGTTAATCAGAATTTTTGCCCTTACTAGCCGTGACGGTGACATGCGAAATTTCTATTTTAGAAATGGTTTCTGTCTCTGCCTGGAACAACAACCTACTAACTATATGACTATTTAATCTCAAATACTGATTATGTGCTTTATTCAAAGTTAAATGTGAGTTTTAATGTCATATTGCATGGCATTTACAGCCGTACTGAAAACAACAACAGATTTACCTCAGATCTTGAAAATAAATACAGTAAAAGCAAAGATCTATGTTAAAACTGTAAACTCACTGCAAACCAACTACTTGTATTCCATAACAAAGATGGTATCAGTCACTCATTATGTACATTTTATGATGTTAAAATGGTTTAATATTTATGAATTGGATTATTAACTTATCCATTTCTTTGTGAGTGCAGTGTGCTTCCAGAGAGAGCCCGACCACACTCACATCTGATTGGCTGTGATATTTGATTGATTCTGTCACATCACGTTGCATCACGTGGACACCTAAATCGCTTGTCACTAGGGATATGCCGGTATCAAATTTTCCTGTTGCGATTAATTGATAATGTTTTGTCACGGTATACGGTATTATCACGGTATTGAAATTAAGTTTCAAAAAAGTGGTCATAATACAGTATAACAGGTTAAATAACTTTTTTCTTATAACAAAAAAATAACTGAACATTTAAATACAATAAAGCAATACAAAAAATATATTTAAAGTTAAAAGTTTTACACATTAAAGTGCAAAAGAACTTTAAAGACCAATAGGTATCACTTTACAATAAGACCTCATTAGTTAACCTTTGTTAATGCATTAACATTCACAAAGACCAAGAGCTACATTTGCTACAGAAGTTACTAATCTTTGTTAAAAAATACAAGTCTTAGTTCATGTTAGCTCATTAAATAACACAGTTGCAACTTTCGATTTTAACAACGCGTTATTAAATATTGGAATACCTAAGATTAATGAATGTTCAGAAGAATTTTTCATTGGCAGTTTGTTAACTAATGAAGCCCTAATGTAAAGTGTTAATGAATAATAAAGAATCAAAACACTTTCAAACAATATCTAGGGCATGTTGTAGTCCAGATTAAAATGAAAAAAATTTATGAAAATATATAAATATTATTTTATATTATTTAAATGTATAGAAAGTAGCAGCTGCTTTTATTTATGGGGTTTCCAGGGTAAGGGCTGCATTTTCTGCAGTTTAGCGCCATCTGCTGTCAGAGAGTGAATGTGCTTTCATTCAGCGCGTCTCTCACGTGTCCCCCCATGTGCTTTTCATGCGTGCTTGTTTACATCAGAGCTCACACGAGTCTTTAAAACAGCATACAGCGGTGTTGTGCATTTTGACCAGTTGATGGGAAAAGTATTTTTAAAATGCATTTCAAATTCTGAATAATTTGTAATATATAATTATTCTCGGTATTTAGAAGTGCCCACGATAACAATACCGTGCATATCCATCACCGCGATATATCGCATTACCGAATACCGGCACAAGTCTACTTGTCACTGAAATCTTGTCACGTCGCGTGTAGTTATGACACGGTGTTACACAGAACCACACGGGGAAGCGTTTGAATGTCGCGTCTATCAGCAGATCCGTCACCCTAATATATCTTTACATTCTGTAGATGGATCCGCTGATAGATGCGATTTTCAAATGCTCCCTTTTGCTTCTGTGTGAGTGTCCGGTAAAGAGCATGAAGCGATGATCATTGTAGCCAGTCACAGTCATATCTGTTGAGCGCATGAACACATTGACAGTTCAGTGCTGTTTAAGGATCTGCTCGACAGTGCTGATATTTTAGCAGGAAATGGACGTTTTTAAAATTTCAGTACTGAATGGTATTGCGGTAGGTACTTTTGACAACACTACAAGCATCAGAAATCTCATACAGTAAAAGACTTTATCAGTGGACACATGGACACACAAATAAGGTGTGCCTTTAATAGTGGTTGGTCAAATAGGAATGCAATAAATTTGCACCTAAACCAGTAGGATTTCTTTAGTCAGTTAGGTTCACTGGGAAGACCATAGTGTTCAGTTAAGTTTTGCTAGCGGCTAACAGCTATAATGGTCTTGTCAGTAATATAGCACGTCTGCTAAGACCCTGCTGAAATGATGATGGTGGTGTGCAGGCCTCTTAACTAGCAAGAATTCACTGGTAAGCAAGTTCTACCAGAAACACCTTGCCTAAGCTAGGCTTGACAAAAAAGGTAATGTATGCTAGTCTGACCTGGTCTTTCTTAGCAGGGTCGTTTGCTTTAATAATTCAGTGTGGCTATGTCGCATGAACAAAGATCATATGGCTGCCGCCCCAGGTGAATGGCCGGAGAAAGTGAATGTATCCTGGAGAGGTCACCACACTCTGAACTCTGATACAAACGTCTGCTCGTGGGTGGAAACTTAGATCTTTGACTCTTCAAGATGAATGACCAGTGTTAGACTTTTACTGCTCATTAAGCAGCAATTAAGTGGACTTGTTAAGTGGAAGTACTTGTTTAAGTGACTGCATGCATCCGTGCTCTCCGGCTCACCTCAGGAGATGGGAGACCGATGGGAAACTTTCCATGTAATGGGGTTTTCAGCAGCTTGTCTCCCAGGATCTGGGTGAGGTGTTGGGCCATGACTTTCTGCTGCTCTACACTGCAGTGGTTCTCAATGGACAGGATGACAGGGTACTGCGATGCCTGTGGAGGGGAAAGTGTGTGTGCATGTGTGTGTATAAGTGATGGAGTGAAATGGAACACTCAACACAGAACTGCGGCTAACACAATGACAAGCAGGGGTCGACTGCCCTAGATCACATTACACACAAACAGAAGGGCATGGTGCCCTGGCTCAAAGTGAACCTGGCCCCGGTCTGTCACACACACTAAAATGCAAGCTAGTAAAGTACTCTAACCCAGTTTAGAAGGCTCAAAGATGAAGAACGAACCAAGAGGGTTATATAAAGTATTAAGAATTATGGACATGTATGGGTATATGGTATTTCTATCAGATATCACCCCCTTACAAAAAAAGTACTGTGGCACCATGGTATAGTAATAGAATCAGATGACAATACCATGGTATTCTGAAATATACCAAGCATGTACCATGGTATTTATGCAATGCTTTCAAAAATATATTAAAAGTCCAAAAACTAAAAAAGAAAATTCCAAGTATCACTGTTGTTGTTGTTTTTTTGTTGTTGTTGTTTTTTTACATTTACCACTTTACTATGATTTTTTGTTTGCCATGTTAATACCTTGGTATTCTTTGATGTACCTATGGTATTTTCATCTGTTGCTATCACCATATCATGGTACAGTATTGTTTAAAAGAAAGGTATCATGGTAATAACATGTTACAAAATGGTACCATGCCAAAAAAATATGTTGAACACTATCATAATGCTAATACCATGGCATTCCTTGACTTACCATAGTATTTGAATATGGTAATGAATCATTACAATAACTAGTACTGTAGTATTACCATCTGATAACACCACTGTGCCATGGCACAACCACAGAACATTTTTGTTATGAATGTGCAGTTGTAAAAGTGTGAATGAAAACAAAACCATAGTTTGAGACATACTTTAAATGCATAGTTGCCCAGCACAGTGACAACATCCTTGAAGAAGATCTTGGAGGTGAACGTGTGTCCATGGTAGACAATTGGTTCTTCATTTGGTCCATCCCAGCAGTCCACTTCTACACATCGACAGCCACGTTTCAGTGCTCTAAAACACACACATACAAGTACATATTTATGAATATAAAGAAGAATTTAAGTTTAAAGAATTAAAGGCAATGCCTACGTAAAATTAAGTTTTTGAAAACATGTGTACCGTATATAGCCTTCCACACTGCTGTGTCCTCTAATTTGGTCTTCCAAAAGGTATGTGTTATGAGAAGACGATATGAAGTAATGACAAAGAGGCTGAGTCATGTCCTGGTAGAGTTCCACCATAGTAGGGTTGAAGATAGAGCCTTCTGGTGAGGTCAGGTACATCAGAAAACCATCAAACGTCATCACTTGTAGCATTCTTGCTATAGGAATATAGGGTAAACAAATGAATGCATTTAAAGGTAGGCCAAAATGTCAAGAACACAAAATGGAGCATAAGTTTGAAAGTTAAAAACTTGTTTGGGACAAGAACCAAAACCACCAAGGATGATCTAAACAGATCAATGGCAAGTAGAAAGTAAAATACAAATAACCTAAGCTTTAAAGAAACTTAAGTAAGTACAACTCTGTTAGTTACCTGTGTCTGAAGGTTCATAGCGTTCAATGAGTTTTAGTGCATACTGTTGAACTCCGTCCTCGCGTAGCTGCTCCTCCCGTAAGAAATCTTTCAGATCTTGGAGTGTTAACTTCTGCCCGTCGCCTGAATATTCCTGAAACACTCGCAGGACATCCTCACGCTGAGTCAACATCTTATAGAACAGCACAAACTCATCATCTTCAAGAGTTCCCGATTGAGACTTGTCTGCCGTCTGCAGAACAATAGAAGTTCCAAAATGTAAAAATACAAACAACTACCTGGTAATGGATCACCAAATAACGACCTAAGTGTCTAGTGTCAAAACTGTCATTGAACTGAAGCTACATCAAGTGGTACAGCAATAGAAAAACTGTAGATTGGCCAGAAATATGCAATTACCGTAAAGAGACGAAGAGCGTGATGCTCGTTCATGTCCACATTCATCATCTTCAACAGATCTTGGACCTCCTTAAAGTTCATCTGTCCATCTCTGTTTTTGTCTGCCTTTTTAAACCAATCACAGATCCATCTGGAAACAGCATTTAAGGGAAACTAAAGTGCTTGGTATGATGTGCCAAAGCAGAGTTCCTGTAAACTGATGTTAGGGTTATGTTTAAGAGCTGGAAGCACTTCATTCAGCGCTGCACAGGACTCGCTCGGGAAGAATGTCTCTAAAGAAGTGTGTTTTGTGTCTTTGTTCAGCTTCATAAAGAACCCAACGTTATGTAAACAGTGAATGCAGTTTGTTTTTCCGGAGCAGCAATGCAGTTTAAAGTGGATGTTTTTTTTTTTAAGTTTTATAAACAAGGCCCAGTTCGACGCTGGATTAGCACATGGTTTGATACTGAAAGAAGGAGCGGTCCCAGCTATAAAAGATCCCGGCATGATTCAGAACCGCAGACGGTAAGTGAAACTGCATCAAATCTCTGTGTGTTGTTGGCAGTCGGTGCTCAAGTGGTTGTCAATCTTTAGCTCCGCTCACGGCACGCCTCCAGGAGCTCAGCTTTTTCCGGAGAGAATTGTAAAGCTGTATCTTTCTTTTATAAATATGATAAAAGGATTTTTTAGAGATATGAAGGATGCAGTACTACTCTATAGGTACTCAAGATTAACATGAGATTGGGTGAAACTGTGTGTTATGTCCCCTTTAAGGGCTCAAACTAAGGGCTTGGACTTCAATCAAAGCATAGATAGTGATAGGGTTAAAACTTTGAGGAGCAGCAATGTTGTCCCAGGAACATATCCAACTTGCATAAATCATGTTGCACAACATGGAGTGAAAGCAGGTAAACGGATCAGATGTGCTGCAATCCCAGTGTATTTAAGTGTCCTTTAATGCCTTTTAGCCTGCCTGAAACCATGTGTGTGTAAGATGGACAGAGAGTGGAATGATAGACAGGCAGATAAAGAGTGACAGTAAAGGATACTGGTCTAGTTTCTCTCTCTGCCCCATGTTCTCCAGGTTATCAATGAGTTTGCGTATCCCTTTAATCCATGATTGCGCTTCCCCTGCTGATTCGGCCACTAGGTCTAAGTTGCCTCGTCGACCACGGAACACAAGAGTGAAGCAACGGTCAGGTGGGAACTCGTCAGCAATGCTGAGCAGAACCTCAGATTGGTGCCCTTCCCGCACAGCTTCCACATCACCCACCGAAACTATAGACACATATAGCAAAACAGTTACCTAACCATCCCCATAACCCCAAAACAAGGGGTTCTCAACTGAAGCCCTCAAGGTCCACGTTCCTGCAGAGTTTAGCTGTTTGATTAGGGTTGGAGCAAAACTCTGCAGGAAAGTGGACCTTGAGGGCAATAGTTGAGAACCCCTGTCCTAAGAGTTGGAGACAAGACCAGACCAATATTTGGCCTATCAAGACCCAGACCCATACAAATGCAACATTTATGTGGTTTCAAGAGATCTGAACAGCAAAATAAAAGAAGATTATGACTCAAATTTTGACCCTCACCCAAACTCTACATCCAGTCTAGAGCTAGGGTGTCCAATCCTGCTTCTGGTGGGCCAATGTTCTGCAGAGTCCAACCATAATTAAACATACCTAAAATTGCTAATCAAGGTCTTTGCAATTAATCCAAACATCCAGGCAGGTGTGTTGGAGCAAATTAGAGCTAAACTCTGGATGATGCCGGCCCCCCAGGAACAGAACCTGGTCTAGAGCAGGGTTGGGCATCTTTATTTCTGGAGAGCCATTCCTGGAGAGTTTAACTCCAACCCTAAACAAACACACCTGAAAAAGCTAAGCAATGCCTTCAAAATTACTACAAAACTACAGGCAAGTGTGTTTGATAAGGGTTGAACCTAAACTCTGCAGGACCTCAGAGTTCTCAAAGACCGAAGTTGTCCAGCCCTGATCTAGAGGTTTTGAAAATACTTTATATGAAGATGGCTGCTATATGTATGCCTAGTGTAATGGTGCAGTTGTTCTAGGCCTGTTATAGGTTCAATCACAGGAAGAGTTGATCCATGGACTATCACTAATGTGATCTTAAGTATGATACTTAAACTCAGGTTTCTCTTATAACAGCTAGTTAGAGGAGTCTTGCTCCTGGAGGGCCACCTTCCAGCAGAGTTTTGCTCCAGCCCCAATTAAACACACCTGACCCAGCCAGCGAAGGTCTTCAGGATCACTACAAAATTTAGGAGGGTGTGTTGCAATTCTCCTCTCAAAGCCCTCCAGGAGAACAACTGGACACCCCTGGCATATGGGATTGTTCTTGTAAAACAGCATGTTGCTTTGGATAAATGACAGATTGTGGATCTTGTCAGCGCTACTTACAGGTGGAGTGTGTATTTCCTGCTTTCTTGCTCTTGTACCAGATAGTCATGCAGTCTTCTTGTAGACGGAAATAACGCTGCTTTTTCCATGTGCGAGACTTGATTTTTCTCATCACTGTGCCAACAAACATAGACTTTAGGTCGTCATCAGCCTGGATACCTGAGGAGCAAGACAGTACAGGAGACGAAGAGGGCGAGGAGGGGTCAGACAACAGGTAATGCACCTGACCCAGATTCCTAGCACATCATTGTAAACACAAAAAGCTAGAAACACCCCCTGCCTCTCATGACCAGATAATGAATGCTCCTTTTGAATAGATATGAGGTTTTGGCATACATTTTATGAATCCTTGTAAGCTTGTGTTGCTAGCACTCTAACACTACCAGATGAGGTAATAGAATTATTATTTAGATATGATTTAATATTTAGCATTTTAAATGCAAAATTATATATAATTTAGCCCTTTTATCAAGCTTTACCAATAAGAACCTCCCAACAGTTCTAACAATGAATGGTTTTACGATGTTTGTGGAGACATTTTAAGGCAACATCTACCAGAACTAATGGAATAACCTTCGTATCACCTTAAGTGTTTATATCGACAGTCTACATTGGTCTATCTAAGCCAACTGCTTGCAGTGTTGCTGCATGTACTGTACAACATTGAGTCAGTTACTACGGAACAAATAAATACACTGAAAACATTTTTTCCCCATAGTTTAAACTTACGTAGGCTCCTTTCAGTAGAAGCCATTTGTCGTTCTGTCATTTTTTAGGTGTCTCCTGTTTTAGAATAAAGAGAGAGAAGAAATTAATGAGTCACACTGAATGAAGTGGAGTAAAGATTATTAAAAGACATCATACATTTCACAGCAAATGGTTATAGATTTATACAATAACATTTACGTTCAATGTGAAAGCATCTCACACTTGCCTTCAAATACTGCACAGCCATGCAAAATCATACAAAAAAAATCACACATTATGAACTGAATTTATATGCGTATACTAAGATAAAACTAGGAAAGCTCATCTAAAAACAAAACAAAATGACCTCAAGCTAGCCATGTGAGCAGAGATGTGTTGTAATACTCAGATAAGTTGCCATGAAGATTCAGGTTTCACACAGGTCAGTTGCCTTAAACATGGCGGACAAAATGTCCAACACAGCTTACGAGTTATTAACAAAAACATGCTGAACTCAAGTGTATGTCCCAGATTCTTTCAATTAACTAATGACTAAACTCCTGTAACACTGATATAACATATGAATAAGCTACATCAAGTTATAAATGACAACAACAACAGTCAACAATAGCCGTATGCTCACTATATTATATTATAAAGTTATTAAAGATTAGAACTGCAAAATAATTTGTTACTTTTAAATGTATTTTATGTTTCCATTTAAATATTTTCTATTAAAAATACAAATAATATAAATAACTACACTATAAAAGTTAAATGAATATGTATAAGTATTAAAAATAACAATTTAACTATAAGTAGAAAGACAAAACAAGCACCAGTTACGAACAGGTATCCTATATCTGTAGATCTACTTTCACAACCAGGAATTTAAGTACAACAATATTCACTATCTTAGGGTTAAATGAGGTCTTACCCTCTGTGGGCTCATAGCTGGATCTGTATTTGAGCTTTGAAGAGGAGCATAACTCAGGAGAAGCCGGTGTAATGTGGCCCCCGCTGCAACAGAGCCGGACTGACTGTCCACATCACGCCACAGCTGATCATACCACAACACACCTCCCTCTGACGCACAACCACAGACCCACAGATCCACAACAAAACATGCGACTCGATGCCAACAAGGGCCCCTTGTCCTCAAAATACACTTTCTGACTCCTCTCTGTCTTTGGGAGTAAAAACCTTCCCTCAAGCTGCTTTGTCTTGTGTCTCTCTGTCCACTGTAAACAAAACGAGGGTATGTCAGTTTTGAGGTGGAAACACAATCCGGCACATTGCGTAATTGGAGTGTTGCATTCCTGCGGTGTGACAACTAAAGCCTTAATCATGACCAAATAAACGTGCAAATGTGAAATGTAACCCTTTTCTAAATAATCCTGACCCTGATAGCACACGTACATCACAGAGACATCTATTTGACGTTTGCATTTACATCTGCAATACATCATCAAAAAGACGTTTATTAGATGTCTTTAAGATGTTTATGATTTAGAATGTATGTAAAACTGACATCTTGCAGACTTCTGTCAGATGTTTGTACACAGCAGATGCTTTCCAGATCAAGTGATCTTTAACAGACATCTTGCAGACATATGTGTGCTATCTGGGGAATGAATTCACAGAAGTACCATTCCTAGTTACTGACTGGCTGCAATTATTGAAGCTATTTGCATATTACATTATGCCAAACAGAGCGTTTTTGCATTTTTTTGAAGTCGCCTCCTTGATAGCACACATACATCATGGAGACGTCTATTTGACATCTGCATTTACATCTGCAAGACGTACCCAGAAAGCACACGTACGTCTGCAAGAGGTCTGTTAAAGATCGTTTCATCTGGGGAGCATCTGCTCTGTACAAACATCTGATAGAATTCTTTAAGATGTCCGTTTTAAACACATTTTTAATCAAACATTTTAAAGACATCTTTTAAATGTCTATTTGACATCTGACAGAAAACGTTATACAGGCGTATTGCAGCATAAATAATTACCTGATCAAGTTAAAAGTAAATACTTCTAAGTATGAGGAGTTCTGGGTGGATATGGACCCAAATCGAAACAGAGACGATGCTAGGCTCTTGTTATATGGCTAATAAGGCATTATAAATTGTTTTAGCATGTTGCTATTTGGTTGCTAAGTGGTCCTGGTTGGATGCTAGTATGTTGCTTACTGGCCCAAGTGCTACAAGGTAAGTACTTGCCCGCTCAAGATAAGAGTATGAGCAACAGAAATAGTGTGCTAGCATTAGCTAACACCACCAAAAATGTATTCAAACGAATAATAGGCCACGTCAGTTAACACTATTAGCATATTACATTGTACACTTAAGGTCTTTGCACAATGAGTACGAAATTTTTGATTGAAATTTTCGCACGTTAAAAAATAAATACCTCACATTGTCAATCGCATTTACAAACTGCCTCCAAAATTTTCGTCCATCATAAAAATTTGGCTAGGGTTTATTTTCTGAAATGTTTGCTTTCATAGCCAGCATTTTGAAAGTTGTTTTGACAATTTAGAGCCACTGAGACATTCTGTGCGTGACAAATTTTGACGGGTACAAAAAACGCATACGAAAATTTTGGACTCCGTGTGCAAGGACCTTTACAGTATAAACAGCACTCCCTCTAAAAATGATTAAGGGGCATAACTTCACTACATACATATGATCAAAGCAAATAAATGTTCATAAATTATTAAAACATCTTCATGGCATCTTGACAGCCATATATCGGACACAGCCACCCGCTTCCAGTCTGCCTCTGAAACACGCCTCAGGGAGTTTAATGCATGTTTGTTGACCACAACTCAAGAGTCTATTGTCTTCGCTTGGCCTCTCTCACTGGGGCCATTTAGTGGAGACCCCAGATGATCGGATCAGGTTACTTAGGCAAGCATTCAAAATTTAGCAACTGCGTTCGGGTAGAAGCAGAGAATAAGAGCATGTAAACCTTTTTGGGTGAATTTTGAACATCTTCGAAAAATCAACCCGTCTGAAGCACATTTGCGTCTATCAAGGGGTCTTGTCGGTCAATTTCTGTTGTACCTGGCTTCATCTCCCATTCATCTCTGTCCCTTCCTCGTGTTTCTGTTCATGAATAAAACACAGCCGAGCTCGATGTCTGAGCTCAGTTTACACACACAGCGCTGGCGTCTTTAAAAGGGGGTCCCTGCCTACCCGCTATATCATCGAGCCAGCACCTGGATCGCTTCCAGACTCCTATACGCACACACGCGGACGAACACTTTCCATTGCAGACATGGCCTCAATGAAACTCTCACCTTGTCTTTAACGATGTATCAGATCGTTCATTACACAATAGTGATTACTTAGCAACTAAACTCAGCTGACCATTCGGTTGATATGATGCTTGTAATTGGAACTAGAACAACTATACTGGATCTCAGACTAGATTTCACCATTTAAGGAAAATGAGACATAATCAAGTTGTAGATATGGATAAAATTGAACAGCTAACAGTACTTTTATTATACAAAAAATTATAAACGTACTGTTAGCCACTGATTCACCACTGGTTTCACTGCATTAAAAATAAATGATTGCCGATGTGAAAACATGGCCATTATATTATTTTATTATTTCTACTGTTCCAGAGCTGGTTTTTGTAGTACTACTAAGGGTCAGCAGGTGGCAGCCAATGAAATTTGAAGCATCAAGATGTAATGGTTACACTTTACTGCATGCAGTTTGTTTATGAAAAACGGAAGAAACAATGTTTTAAAACTCTAAACTTCAGTATGCTTCATTGTTTTCCCATTATGTTTAATTCAGCAACTGCCATATAGCGGTTTCAGAAATAAAATTTCATATTATATAGATAAATATATTAATACTATTTTATACAAAATAATTATTTAATAAAATTGCATACTAAATGTTAAGGTCCGTTCACACCAAGCATGATAACTATAAAGATAATGATATAGTTCTAAAAATAATTCTCAATATTAAAGAATAGGAAAATCCACACCACAGCTATATATATATATATATATATATATATAGTTCTAAAAATAATTCTTAATAATAATACTGTTATTATTACCATACAGTAATTATTATTATATTGCTATTAATATATTGAACAAACTATATGTCTATCTTTTCACATCCTCAGTTTCATTCACATCATTTCATAAAGTCTATTCTGAATAAGGTCTTTAATTGTAATTTAAAGTTAGCCTAGAAATATTTTTTAGAAATATCCTAATTCCTCCTTAAGATCAGAAAGGCGCAGCAGACAGCAATTTCACTTGATATCTCCAATGGCATGACACTGTTTATTAAACAGCATTCAAAATTACACATTTTTGTGATGAAAAATACAGACAAACAGTCTTTCAATTCCTCTCGATTCCGTCAAAAGGCCGTAGAGGAAAAAGAAAAAAAACACTAATAATGGATGAGACTGACTCTTCCTCAGTCCAGCAGAGTCCAAAGTCAATTCTGATTATCTCGAAACAAACCGTGAATGCTGAGCACCATTTCTGAGCTTCTTGGCAAAAAAATATTAAGTGCCCTTGTATGTGAAACAGTCTGATGTGTTGCTGGCTGTCCCGGAGGGTTTGGGATGAGTCAGAGTGTTACTGAGGAGGTAAGGGGATGCCCCGGGGGTCCGTGACCTGCCCTTCCTGTAGGTTTTTGACGAGCTGAGCGAGCCAGCGTTTGGTGGTGGAGTCGTCCTTTAGCACTTGGGCAAACGTGGTGTCCTTCAGCTGGTCAGGCAGGCACTGACGCAGAGCTTCTCTCGCCCTGAGAGACACAAAATATGATTTATATGATTTCTGATCTTCAGCAACACAAACAGGATTCTCATCTTTGTCAAACTGCAACATTTGTGCACCTCCTACAGGCCAACAATGAGCAAGGAACTCCAAGACCAGGGAGAATATTGGTGAAAAAAAAAAAAAAACATACCTGGAGTTGTCAGAAAGTCGTAAATAACAGCGCACGACATGCTTCAGCAGGCGAGCCGAGGGCTCCTTTGACAACTGAAGAACCATCTTCCCCTGCAAGACAGAAAGCACAAAAAAAGAAATCAAAACAAATAATGTGTGTGTGCAGGTAAATCAGTTAAACCAATAAATGCAGCTACAAATAATTTTATAGATTAAAAAAATATTGTTTTATTAATATTTGTATGATTAAATGCAATCAACAAATGCAAAAATGTTATACCATATTTTCATTACTTCAATTATTTTAAAAGTTTTAATTTGTTTTGTTCTCTAAAATGACACATTGAGTCATTACATATGAATATTACCATTACTACATTTTCCCTTCATTTTTGTAATATTTCAATTTAAAACTAAAACTGTTTGATTATATGTTCAAATTATTTCCATCAAATGTATTCATTTTCATAAAAAAAAAAATGCAGTTACTAATTTAGACTGTATTTGTATTTAATATATTTATAATATATTATTTGTATTATTATTATTATTGTTTAATTATTAAGTTACTAATAGATATATAATTTAAATTATTTAATAATGTATTCATTTAAAAAATGAAGTTACAATTTATATTGCATTCTTAACATTTATTTATAATAATATATTTTTGTATTAATTAACATTATTGTTAGTTTTATTTTATATCTATCTCTATATATATATATATATATATATATATATATATATATACACACACACACACACACATTTTTATTTTATTTATCAAAGTATATTCATTTTTTATTAAAGTTAAATATAATATATATTATATATAAATATACAAAAATTTAAATATAGAATTAAACATGTTTACTTGTCTACCAACACTCAGTCTATCAGTAACAAATGTCAATTAAGCATAATAAGAATGATGAATAAGATGAATATTAACGAATCACCAGTATCATTGCAACATGTGAAAAGCGTTCGTAGGTCTGGCAGATATACGCTAGACCCGTGTCATCCAGGAGGATCTTCTGCAGTATAAATGTGGCCACCTGAAAGACAAACACACATCCATCCTTCTAAATGTCCAATAACACTCAGAGTTATAAATAGTAGATGTTATTTGGTGATTTTTGCAAGCGAACCGTTTTGGAGAGCTCGCTGCCGGACTCCATGATGCGCAGACAGAGAGGAATGATTTCTGTGGTCAACAGGAAGTTGATCACCTCCTGCTCATCTGTTTTCACTAGTGCGCCTATCAGACAAATACATTATATACACACTGAAACACTGTTTGATATTTTTTCTGTATTAGCCGCTTCTCTTACCGATAACGCCCAGACTTGTGAGCCGCAGGTATTCAAAGGGTCGAGTTTTACTGACCGTGTGCAGGAAGGGATACAGAAACAGAGGGATGTGAGCCGCCAGGAAAGCAGAGCTGAGGATGAGAGACAAAAAAGGGGAAACCAGTCAGGGCGGCACAGGATTAATAACAGTGTGTCATTTCCTGTGTGTACAGGAAGTGGGTTACCGTGTCTCTACGTGGGAGGCCACACACTGCAGCAGCGCTAAAGCGTTACACACTCGATTAGACTGATGTGCTGTCAGTGTAGGGGGGTTTATGGATGGGTAGATGTTCACAATCTCCTGTAAAAAGAAAAAATTCAACATTAAGAACACCTTTTTATACATATAAAAAATCTAGGATTTGAAAGTTTTATTGTTATTATTATTTATTGTATGTATTTATTGTATTTTTTCCCATTACACTTTTTCTAATATTTGAGTTAATGTGAATGACAATTTTGAACTAATTCTTTTACTGTAATTCATTTTCATCCCATAAAAAAAGGTTTGACCATTTATAAATTCAAAACTCTGTTAAAACAATAAAAACAGTTTCAAAACTTTATTTGTATAATTAATTGCTAAATTTTATATTGTATTTTCATTACTTACGAATATACTTTAAAAAATGTTAAAAAATAATGATAATATACATACTAAAAATTGCCACATATGATGTATTATAATAACAATCATATTTACACATTATTCTCAGTCTTTCTAAATTTTAAAATAATATGTCTATAAAATTTAGTCAAAACAGCATTCATTTCCAAAAAAATATATATTTTTTTTTATCCAATTTATAAGCTGAAACAAATCAGTTAAATCAATAAAAAGGCAGATACAAATATATATATAATATTTGTAATTTTCTATCATTGAGTGGAAATTGTTATACTTTGTTTTTATTAATTGTTAATTCATTAGTTTTGATCATTTTGTTTTATTATTATTATTTTTCTGCCAAATGTCATTCATTTTCATTCCAAAATATTTGGCTGAATTTATGAACTGAAAAAAATCCATAAAATCAATAAAAATGCAGTAAAAATCACTTTCCCCTCATTTTGTAAAAATACACTATTAAAATGTTATGCCAAAAATCATTAGTATATTAAGTAAAGATCATGTTCCATGAAGATATTTTGTAAATTCCTACCATAAATATATCAACACTTAATTTTTGATTAGTAATATGCATTGCTAAGAACTTCATTTGGTCAACTTTAAAGGCGATTTTCTCAAATTTTTTTTTTTTTTTTGCACCCTCAGTTTATTTATTTTGATTTAGTTGTGTTTTTGCCAAATATTATTCTATCCTAACAAACCATACATCAACTGAAAGCTTATTTATCAGCTTTCAGATGATGCATACATCTCAGATTCAAAAAACCGCCCCTAATGACTGGTTTTGTGGTCCAGGCTCACATATATAGATCTAAATTAATTCCAAAAATCCTTATTTCCCTATAAAATATATAAATATACACACATAACATTGCTTCCTAATCAGGTCTCAGTTTATTGTGTGTTAAAGTGAGCCTGAAGTGAGCAGGCACCTGCAGGAGAGCCGCTATCGTTCCGCAGGAGTGCCAGAGCATTGGGGCCAGATCGGTCACAGACTCCCTCTTCTTGCTGAGCTCCAGCAGGGCGTTCTCTCGCGTTTCGGGGCTGGAGAGCTCGTTGATCCATTGATAGATCTTCTCGCGGTCCACCTGCGTCAGACCCGCCGTGGTTACAGTCTGCAGGACAGAGTTTACAGAGAAAACTCATCAATCGATGTATATTACGACTCAGATTTACTAATTAAAATGTATGTGTTTTGTGCATTCTCTTTAGTTGCACCTTAACTGAAACACTTATTTCATATAGTTTTGTCATCCTTTATAATTCCAATAAATCATTCTTTAAATGTTTAGGTTTATTTGTGCACTTTCTTATAATAGAAAAAAAAAAATCTATAAACTACAGCAATTAATCTTTATTGACAAATTATTATTACTTTTTATTAACACTGAATTATACAACTTTTCCCACAAGACACCGCGACAAAATCAGACTACTCATATTCTGTAGAATTAGTTTCTTTAGTATAGTTAATTAGTATACAATTATTAATCACACATTCATAACTAATAACAACGCATGTTTACAAACAGTAACGTAACACGTGAAAAACTCAGTAGACCCGTCATTTCAAAAATAAGATACTCCAATAAACATACAAACTCACACTAGTACGCAAGATACATAATCATATCCTAATACAAAGCAGCGTATAAGGTTTAATATATCACCATAGTAACTAACTCACCTCATTCATATTCATATTTCATAGTAACTGAAATAGTAACATAGTAATGGTATAAGTTATATTTGTTCCATTCTACCCTGTCATTCTCGAGAGGAGTAAACAAAGTAAGAACTTCACTGTACTCTAGTACAGATGACAATAAAGTTATCTTGAATCTTGACTGCATTAGCTTTAGCCGTTAGCTCTACGAGGCCCCTGCATAAACAAGCGTAAAGCGCCCAAAACCCCGCAGAAACTCACCGTTCCTGTAGCCAGCATCCTCCCTATCACTTTATTGTGATCTCCAGAGTAAAAGTGAGCTGTAATTGTTAAAACACAGAGAAATAAATCGGTTTACATGAGCAAACAAGCTAAGAGAAAACAACCGCCTTCCACTGCTGCTTCTTCTTCTACGGTTCTTTTTCCGGTAGGCTTTTCTTCTTCGGCGTAAGTTTATGGCGGGTAATAACGGATCTAGCGTTCATTGCTGCCCCCAAGCTCACGCTGTTTATGACTAAAATGCACGGTATTAATAATAATAATAATAATAACAATTAGAATTACTGTAATATTATTATTAATTACAGATCGATAGATAGATAGATAGATAGATAGATAGATAGATAGATAGATAGATAGATAGAAAGAAAATAATAAAGAATAAGATGTTATATATTATAATATTATTATTAAAATGAAAAATACTATTATTAGATTATTACAATTAAAAATAATTGTATTATTGTAATATTATTAAAATGATAGATAGATAGATAGATAGATAGATAGAAAATAATAAAGAATAGTATATTATTATTAAATATTATTAAAAATGAAATTACTAATATTATTATTATTGTAATATTATTGAAAAGATATACATTTTGTTTCATTATTTTAGAAAAGCTTGTGAATACAGGCCACATAACTTAAGTAATTGTTTTTTTTCTTTGTTTGTTTTTTATTTTTTTGAACTTTACACTTCTCATTCTTGCATAATGTCAGTGTTACTTTGACAAGAGGGTATTTGTGTCCCATCCAAAAACACGGGTAAGGGGTAAAATGTCCTGCTCTTCCAGCTCTTTGGCCCCTTTCTGGATCATTCATTAACTAGACATCACAGCCGCTGTTTTCTAGACATGATGCAACGGTTTGAGTGGTTTTCAGGAGTCAACTATTAAACTCTCGGTCTTATCAGGTTTTATTTGTATAAGTTGCTTCATACTGAAAGACCAAATGTCACGTTCTTGCCCCAATTTTTAACCAAGCCATAGTCAGAAGCTGGTTTAAACATGCCAATGTATTCTGACTTTTTTGGGAGGGTTTCCCAAAGTCTGAACAATGTTTGATGGGAAACCCTCCCCAAAAGTGTTTATCTATGAAGACAGGGGAATCATTGCCAAATGACCTAAATCCAGTCCACAGGACGGGTTAATTATTCAAAAGATATGTTTGCCGACGCTTTATATAGTTCCACGATTGGGAGCCAGTGTAGTCAGTAGACAAGTGTGTGAGAGGAAAGTCTGTGTTGTCTCACAGTCATGGCTAAGCTGGTGGAATGTGTACCAAATTTCTCAGAGGGGCGTAACAAGGAGGTAAGATAAACACACAGACAGCTCCATTAAGAAAAGTCATTTGGTTCTGTTAATGGTTTTTCCGTCAGTGTGGACTTGAACACACATCTCTGTTTTTTTTTCAACAAAGCTGCAAGACTGCTAATGTAACCACTTATCTGTCAATTGCTCTACCAAACTGCGTTGCATGAATTGTTTTGAAATGTATTTTTACAGAAAAATTTTCTCAAGAGAATTAATTGCATTTATTTTTACAAATATAAACTGCACACTTACGAAAATAAAAAAAAGTAATTAAAAAAAGTAAATAAACTAACTTTATATTAACACTCAAAGTAAAATTACAATTCAATTATTTATTTATTTTAGATTCTGCATATGATGATGTCCCAATTTTTGAGTGTTTTGCCATATTTTGACCAATATATAATATCCAGGTCATTGACGCCATAGCCGATGCCATCTCTGCCACAGAGGGCTGCAGTTTGCTGGACGTCGACCCAGGGTCTTCAACAAACAGGACGGTGTACACTTTTGTGGGCCCACCGATGGCTGTCATCGAGGGGGCACTGAATGCTGCCCGTGTCGCGTTTAAACTCATAGACATGACCAAACACTCAGGTACAGCTGTGGAGGGAGTAGATGATGTAGACATATCATACTTCACATGAGTTTAGTTTGTAAAACATGATGTTTTTGAACAGGCGAACACCCTCGGATGGGTGCGATGGATGTGTGTCCCTTCATACCAGTGCAGAACGTCAGCATGGAGGAGTGTGTACAGTGTGCCAATGAATTTGGCCAGAGATTGTCAGACATGCTCAATGTGCCTGGTGTGTTTGTACAAGCAAAGGTCATGCTGTTTGTTAGCCGAATCGTTTGAGAATTGCTTCAGTTTTGACCTCCATTCTCCTGTGTTTCTTGTCTTGACCCTTTAGTCTATCTCTACGGAGAGGCGGCTAGAAAAGAGAGCAGAAGGTCACTTCCCTCTGTCCGTGCAGGGGAATATGAAGCATTACCGGAGAAGGTAAGAACTCATCTAGACCTCAATTCTGTTCACTTCTTAGGCCTCGTAGACCACAAATCCATGACCTCTTTACGATCTTCTTAAGTCCCGTTCACACCAAGAACGATAACTATATTAGTGTCCACAGTAGTGTACAATAACTTTCTGTTTATTATAAGCACGCACTGCAGTGTCACTTTAAATACTTGAGCTCTTCAAAGCAGGATGGATTCTGATTGGCAGTCTGTGTTTTTGCAATATTTATTTGGTTTGCCCACAAGGTGGCAGCACTGGCCCAGCCAGTTTACAATTTTATTGCTCATAATTTCTGTTCATAATGCCTTTTTTTATTGCTTATAACTTCTGGAGATAAATAGTGCAAAACGTGGTCAAGGATAAAACATTCTAGCAGTGTTGGAGAAAGTTAATTTTTTTTAAAATAATGCATTACAATATCGTGTTACTCCATGGAAAAAGTAACTAATTGAGTTACTTAGTTACTTATTATAGAAAGTAATGAATTCAGTTACCTTTTCCATGCTTTTTGTCCCCCGGGCTTGCTTACTTGTTAAAAGTTATATTTTTGGCAACTGTAAAGGCCCTTTCATACCAAAAGGGAAATTAATAAGCCAAAAAATGAAATAACCATAAGAACTCATGATTTGAGTAACAAGCTGAGGTAATCAAAAACCAAATTTGCTTTGCCTGTAAAAAAAGGGGAAGGGGTTGCTGAATTGACATATATAAAGAACCAATCATTTTAGAGGGAAATGCTGCATAATCATATTCTTTGCCATGTATCTATTCTATATAAACTGTTGTACCCTTTTCGCTGCAGGGATTCTCTGTGATTGGAATTCGGTGAAATGGGACACTAGATTTCTTAGTCCCAAGTGATAAAGTCCATAAAGGGTCGAGACATCAGTTAGACTCTTAGGTGTTGGGAAGCTGTAATTCTTCACTGAACTGGTTAAACTGGTTCTCCAGTGCAGTCAGAGCTATTGTGATTGTGGTCAGAGAATTCACCTGAGGATAATTTTTGGTGTCGGGAAACACCAGGTTTAATGTTAGTCAGGTGCATAGGGGGATTTCTACCACAACGTCAAAACTGAAGGGCACACTTTCTCATGAGTACGTGGTTTATTTTGTGTCAAGTTTTTTGTGGGTTTTCATGCATATTCTAAATTTTAGTGAACAGCACTGTTTTATGTGCCATGTATGTGTAAACACCTTAAGTTAAAGAAATGTGCTTTATTTTTTGGACCTTTTTCCTCAGTTAAAAAAGAGCGAATGGGCCCCTGAATATGGCCCCGCCACCTTCGTCCCTTCTTGGGGCGCCACAGTCACCGGCGCCCGAAAGTTTCTCATTGCCTACAATGTGAACCTTCTGAGCACTAAGGAACAGGCTCACAGAATCGCACTGGATATTAGAGAACAGGGCCGTGGGAAAGATCAGGTATGTCTGTGTGTGACGACACCGGGTTGGTCTAGGTTTTCAGTGTGCGTCAAATCTCAAACTTGAGAATAATTGTATGTATCACTTCCCTGAGGTTTTGATTATGTTCTTGTTCCTGTTAATTCACTGAATGTTCCTTCCGCAGCCCGGGCTTCTGAGGAAGGTTCAGGGAATGGGATGGTACTTGGAAGAGGCCAACCTTGCTCAGGTGTCCACCAACATCCTAGACTTTGAGGTGACGCCCATGCACGTGGTCTATGAGGAGATCTGTAGAGATGCCAAGGTGAGTTCGTTTTCAAACCTGAATCAGAATCATTTGAAACTGAATCAGAAGTGAATCGGATTTGTGTTTGTTCTACCTGTCCAGGATTTGAACCTTCCAGTGGTGGGGTCCCAGATAGTCGGTCTGATTCCTCTGAAGGCGATGCTGGACTGTGCGGACTTCTACATCCAAAAAGAAAATCTCTTCGTTGTGGAAGAGGAGCACAAAATCCGACTGGTGGGTTAAAATGAACATGGTCAAACATTCAACACAGCAGCAAATCGAATGTCTGACTTCATTCCTCTTTCATTATTCTGTCAGGTTATCAGCAAATTAGGACTCGAATCCTTGGGGCCATTTGTTCCAAAGGAGAGAATCATAGAGTAAGACCTAAGATACATTATATATACTGAAAATAACTGACATTCTTTTTCTGTTTGGCTTCTCAGTGATGTCTAACAGGAGCACTGTATCTGATTGGTTGATGCTGAGTTTAGGTATATGGTGCGGGACAATCAGGACGATGGGCGGCTTGTGTCTCTGTCTCTACAGAAGTTTGTCCACAGTGTTGGGACCAGAACAGCGGCTCCTGGTGGAGGGTCTGTTTCTGCTGCAATCGCTGCTATGGTAATCATGAAGATTATGATTTTATTATTTATATTAATTTATATATAGAAGTACCATACATTTTCATACTGACTGTATATTTCTTATATACAGATTGTACTGTTTGTAAATGTATATTATATATTTGTATATTTATAATACATTTTTAAATATATTAATAAAAAATATATATTTTTATTAATGTATTTAAAATATATAATATAAAAATATTTATTTGTATAATATATATATATATATTATACACACACACACACACACACACACACAGTGTTTAACTGTATTTTTATTAATATATTTAAAAAACAAATTTGTTAATATGTGTGTATATATATATATATATATATATATATATATATATAGACACGCATATAATATTACAAATACAGATTTTTATACATAATATTTATACATCATATATAAACATACATAAATATACATTGTTTTATTTGGTATTTATAGTATTATAGCACTTTAAATAAATATATATGTATACTCCACACACACACACACAGTGTTTAACTGCATTTTTATTAATATAGGTAAAAATATTTGTTAATATGCATATATATATATAGGATCTATACATATATATATATATTTTATAATAATATTACACATAGTATTACAAATACAAATTTTTATACATAATATTTATACATTATATATAAACATACATATATACAAGTGTTTATTTTAGCACTTTGAATGAATAGATATATATATATATATATAATATATATATATATATATATATTATATATACATACATACACACACACACACACACACACACACATATATATTCTGAATATATAATAATTGCATTATATATTATATATTATTTATCTTTATGTCTATGTGTCTTATTGTAAGGGTGCAGCTCTGGGCTGCATGGTCGGTCAGATGACATATGGGAAGAGGCAGTTTGAGTCTCTGGATGCGGAGATGAGAAAACTCATTCCTCCATTTCATGAAGCCATGAGCGACTTATTATTAAAAGTGGACGCTGATTCATCAGCTTTTAACAGCTACATGGTACACGACCTCATATAAATATATAAATGTACAGTTGGCCACTTAAAATGTTTGGATGTTTTTGCCAGCATATACATGCCAACTGTGTAACAAAATTGCTTTAAAATATGTCTAGATGATAATATCTTCTCACTCACAAAATGTGCTGATTGTTTTCTTGCATGTTTTTCATTACAGGCTGCTCTGAAATTGCCCAAAGGCACACCTGATGAAATCAAAAGGTACAGTTAATCACCTCTGTGAAGTTCAAACAAACAAAAACGTCCTTCCAATCCATCAAACTAGAGACAATACATGTCACCAGAAAACTAAGGAACATTCTGTATCATGTTAAACCAGTTTAAGCATTTGATTGATGCAAAGATATGTCATACATCACAAAAAGAAACAGAAAAGACTAGACATTTATTTGCAGGGAAAAACCTGATGATATAAATACCATGTTACACAACTTGCATTTGACTGCCAAAGCAAATTCTCTTTAGTTGTAGAATGCAAATTACAATTGCATTGGCAAAAACACACATAAACATTGCGCAGTAGCTAAGACAACCTTTCAAAATTTCAAACTCCTTTGACTGTACAGGAGGGAGGAAGCCATGCAGGAGGGTTTGAAGGCAGCTGTGGGTGTCCCTCTGTCTCTGGCAGAGAGAATAAACACACTGTGGCCTGTTCTCAAAGAGATGGTAAAATACGGAAATGTGGCATGTAAATCAGACCTTCAGGTGAGACTGGACTATATATATATATATGACACACACAAGATGAAAAAACATCCTTTCAAGCAAAGCACTTTCCACTGAGAGTAAAATGCTGAATCGCATTTGGAAAAATGAAAAATAACATGACTTTGATGGTGTTAAATAAGCTGATTTCAGCATTTATTTCAATGCATGATTCCTGTCACGTGCAGGTATCGGCAAAAGCTTTGGAAACAGCAGTATTTGGAGCATATTACAACGTTATTATAAACCTGAAGGACATCACGGATGCTTCATTCAGGGTTGCTGTGAGTATCAGAAAACATTCAACAACTGCTATTGTAAATCTAGGTCATAGTTCCCATAGTGCATTTTAATAACCCCCACTTCTTTCAGCATTTAATAACCACACTTTAAGAGATACGAAACTTGTTTTGAGGAACTCAAAAATGTCAAATAGCTAATTGGAATTGTTCCTGGTGATCATGGTAGCTTTTGTGGTTTGTTGATTTTTAGACTGAAGTGACAGTGTCTGCGCTGTTAAAGAACGCCAGAGAGAATGCTAACATAGTGCTGGAGACTGCCGACCACAGGAAATGATGCAGACTGTAACTCACAAGAACAAATCAAATAAAGACATGCTGATGTGCAACCTAAAACCCTCTGGTGCACAGACTGCCATTGTAAGTGCATTAATTGAAATGCATTTTATAACCACTTTACATACATGAATGATAAATTCAATTTTCAGCTTGTTAAAGAGAGTGATTTTGGCAAAAACACTTACACATACCAGAATAAGAGATGTGCGAATGTGCTCTTTTGACATAAACAAACAGCCAGAAGACTATAGAAACAACTTTTCAACACACTGGCAACCATCCAAAATATCTTGGAATAATAGCAGCAAGGATTGCACAGACAAGCACCGCGCATATTTCAGTAGACAATGTATAAATACCTTTCTTGCCACTTTCAAGTAACAAATTTAAAGTGAGTGGCAGTGAAATCAGTGAAGTAATTGTAATGTAACACTCTTTAGATATGCAAAAGAGCCTGACATTTGCCATTAATTTAAAAAAAACTAACAACAACAGAAAAAAAGAGTTGTGGTTTGTGCTGTCATATTTTGAATAAGCAGACTCACCCATTTCCTGAATGCAACGTAGCTCTCATAGTTGTAATGACCGAGCTGTTTTTACTATCACAAGATGTAAAGTAACATGCACCCAATAAACTGAACAAATATCTAACAGATTGATCAGTTTGGTTTTATCTTTCCAAATATCTCATTACAACACAGCCCATTACACCTGCTTTTATCTCTGTGAGGAGTGTTAGTTTTTGTTTGATCTGAAAGAACTTGATGATCCACCAGCAGGTGGTGCTGTGAATGACCCACCAAAGGCCACCCTCAATATCCCACTTCCTCTGTCCTTGCCTAGCTCTCATCTGTTGTTATTTATGCATCTATTAAAGCTGCACTGCTGGAAAAGAGAGATAGATAGAGCAGAGGCATCTGTATCTGCAGTTGCACAGAACAGCTGTGGCAATAATGTCCTCAGTCGCCAGCTCTGCATATTCCAGAGGCAACCCATCACCAAAACACAATGCTACAAGCTGTAACAGTGGTCTAAAAGTGAAGAAAGTCCATTCACAGTGGTGTTTCCTCACACACCCATTTTCAGGTGTTTACGCAGAAAATATTTCGTATAAAACACTGTCAAATGCTTGGATACACACTTAAAACGTCTTATAACAACCTAGCAACTACCCAAACTACAAAATTCTAAAACAGAACACCCACTGAATTGACCCTTCGAAAAAAACGCCCTCCTTTGTTACTGTTGCTATGTCCTACAAGCCATGGCGCTCTCACACCAAACATCATGTTCTCACACGGTTAAAAATACATGCCGAAGCAAAGACGACACTGACGATGCGCCAACAGACAAGACAGAGCAGGTTACTTTTTGTTTGAAACAAAATGTCAGCTTTAAAATTTTGTACTTTTGTAAGAAATTCAAAAAATAAATACTGTTTTGGGGCTCTTTAATGTGTTGTGACGGATCGCTGTTGCACCTCAGTTCAAACACGTGAACCAATCATTAGTAGTTATAACACAAAATAAACACGAATGAACATCAGAAGGCATCTTGTTTCAGCAAACAATTGGATAGCATCAAGCTAAAAACACTCAAAAACCCATTGAAACACTTTATCAACCATAGCAACACTTTAAAAACCTTTCTGAAACAACCTAGCACCCTAGCAACTATCCATAACACCCAAGCAACAACATAGTGGTATCTTAAAAAAACATTCAGAACACCCTCTTTAATTAAATTTATATGATATTTGGGGTATGTGTATAAAGAAATTTATGGAATAAAACAAATGCAACTGAAAACCCTCAAATCAGAACCTAAAGACCTTAACCTCTCTGGACTCTCCTCTCATCTGGACTTGTTCCTATCAATCCCACCAATCATACGATATCTAACAGCAGGGAATCTTAAGTATAAAACTGCCTGGGAGGCTGAACATCTGTCCAGTGCTGTTTGGAGAGATTGCATAAAGGCCATCCATTCCCAAATGCGTAAACATCTTCAGAAAACATGTTTATCCTTCTTTATCTGAGCTTTTGGAGTGTGTTGGGGTCACACAGCCAGAGCCTAAGCTCAACAGCAGCAGCAACAACAACACTGCAAGCATTTGTGACACCTGGAGAAGACAACGCCCAATGCACGACCTGTCAGTTTAGACAGCAGAGTAAACTCATGCGCCTGCACTCCATTAAGTCTCAGATTTTGAGCATCCTGCGTCTAGAACAAGCTCCGAATATCAGCAGAGACACGGTCAAGCTACTCTTACCCAAGGCACCTCCACTGCAGGAGCTCCTGGATCAGTATGACCAAAACGGAGGCATTAGTGAGGATGAGGAACAAGGCAGCAGTGAGACCATCATTACCATGGCCACAGAACGTAAGTACCAAGATGCACTGCAATATACAGTGACCACAAACGTGTTGACACAAAAATCACACTTGGAATGCATGTCAAGTTAATTCTGTGAAAGTTTGACCATCAGTTGCAGATGTTACTTTGTTTGTTATATTGTTATTGAATGCAATGACATTCAAACTTTTTAAAGTGTGTCTTAAGTGTCTAAATACATTTGAGGGACATTGTATTACTGTATGTGAAAGGGTTGACTATGAACCCAGTATAGTGGTTCATTCATTCAGCTGTTGTTGGAAGATGGCCAAAGGCAACAGATCTTGTTTTACGCAAAGCTGAGCACCAATAGGAAACATACAAAGCACATGTGGCCTGTGAAAATAAGGGCTCTTTTCAAAGATTTTCAATGGAAACCTTAGTTACAGTAGTTACTCCATAAAAGCTACATCAAACTGTGATGATTTAAATTTTCCAACAGTGTCAGGAGAAAAAGAGAGTAAAGAAAGATTAATAAAGGTTCTTATACTGCTTGGAATATTTTAATTTTGTAGCAGTAACTCTAGCAAAAATAGAATTTTGACATAAATGTTTGCAGGGATGGGTAGCTCCACCCCTGGATGACCTCTGTCCCACAGATTTTTGTTCCAAATGTACTAATAAAACATACCTACCTGGAATTTCAAGTGATCAGTTTTTTTTAGGGTTGGAACTAAAATCTGCAGAACAGTGGTCCCAGGAGCAGAGTTGCCTGTTGTTTAGAGATGGTGCAACATCTTGTCAGTGGGGCTGTTGTACTCTTAAAGGGACATCTTTGAACCTTATCTACCTTTGAAAGGTACATATTAGTTCATTAGAGTAGTAACATGTACCCTTAAGTTACATGTTTTTTTGTGGAAGTTGTGGTCTAGTGGTTAGAGAGTTTAACTCCTAACCCTAAGGTTGTGGGTTCGAGTCTCGGGCCGGCAATACCACGACTGAGGTGCCCTTGAGCAAGGCACCGAACCCCCAACTGCTCCCCGGGTGCCGCAGCATAAAAATGGCTGCCCACTGCTCCGGGTATGTGTTCACGGTGTGTGTGTGTTCACTGCTGTGTGTGTGTGTGTGTGTGTGTGTGTGTGTGCACTTTGGATGGGTTAAATGCAGAGCACACATTCTGAGTATGGGCCAATGCCCTGCAGAGTTTAGCTCCTACCTTAATCAAACACACCCGAGCAAGCTCATCAAGGTCTTCAAGATCCTGAGAAAATCACAGGTAAGTAAGTCTGATCAGGGTTTGAGCTAAACTCTGCAGGGCAGTGGCCTTCCAGGACGGATTTGAGGAACCCTGCCCTAAAAGTACAGTTTTTACACATTTTATTTTCTGAGAGTGTAATGTGAAAAAGGTATACATGGTCTTAGTAAACTTAATACCTTGCAGCTCAAGCCTTCACCCATCTTGAGGGAATGCCGAAGTGTTGCATGTTCTCACTGAGCCCAAAGATTATGCCTAACAGCATCCTCAAGGCCCTGCTCTGGATCTACCTCCGACCAGCTGAGGAGCCAACCACAGTCTTCATCCAGATATCTCACCTGAGGTCTTTGTCTGAAGGGAACAACCACTCAAGAATACGAGCACAAAAAATTGATGTGAACGCCCGGACAAATTCCTGGCAGCACATCAACATGAAGCAGCTGTTGCAGTTGTGGCTCAAACAGCCTGAGAGTCACTTTGGGATAGAAATCAAGGCCTTTGATGTAAATGGAAATGATCTGGCTGTGACCTCTGCAGAATCTGGAGAAGAAGGACTGGTAAGTCAGTGCATGCATTGGTACATAGGTCCATGCTTCTTTAGGAGTCAACAAAGTATATTTGGCCTTTCAAATGCTGGACAAACTTTGATTAACAGATCTGCCAAAGATTAATGAAAGTGTAGCTCCAACCCTGATCATATACACCTGAACCATCTACTTAAATGGGATAGTTCATCCAAAAATGAAAATTCTGTCATTAATTACTCACCCTCATGTCGTTCCAAATTCATAAGACCTTTGTTTATCTTTGTAACACAAATTAAGAAATTCTTGATGAAATGCGAGAGCTTTTTGACCCTACATAGACAGCAATGTAACGGAAATGTTTAAGGCCCAGAAAGGAAGTAAGGACATCATCAAAAAAAAGGCCCTGTGACATCAGGTGTTCAAACTTAATTTTATCAAAGAATACCCAAGACGTGTCACTCGTATAGTTTTGAATGGGGAAAAATTCAATGCTCAATATGGCCACTCAATCGCAGAAAGTCCCGCTTTCTGAATGAACGATCCAATCGCTAATCGGTAAAGTCAGCGAGTCACTGCAGCTGCCGTTAGAAGTCCCAGTTGCTACAGAAACAGTCAGCATTCTGAGATATGCGCTCAGGACTGCACATGCGAACTGGCTGATCTAGCCTGAATAATAAGCTTTTTATAACGCTATTTGAGCAAAAATAAACAACATTTATGACACAGTTGTTATCAGATTTCTTTGATTTCAAATATGAAATTTAATCGTAAGCTTACATTTGAACAGTTTTGTAGAATTTGATGTTTCCCCATTCAAAGAAATAGGAGTTGCACTTGCATGCCCGAGAGGTGTTTCAAAGATGGCCGCCAAGTGACATGACTTGTCTTAAAGGGACTTTGATTTTATAAAGGTACAAGAATACATTTGTGTGCAAAGAAAACAAAAATGACTTTATTCAACAATTTCTGCTCTTCCGTCACATGGACTATTTCAACAATGTCCTTACTACCTTTCTAGGCCTTGAACATGGTAGTTGCATTGCTATCTATGCAGGGTCAAAAAGCTCTTCGATTTCATTAAAAATATCTTAATTTGTGTTCTGAAGATGAATTAAGGTCTTACAGGTTTGGAACGACACAAGGGTGAGTTATTAGAATTTTCATCTTTGGGTGAACTATCCCTTTAAGATCTTCAGAAGCCCCTGATAATTACAGACATGTGTGACCGACTCCACAGGTAGGTAGATCTCCAGGAACAGGATTGGGCACACCTTGTGTACGAAGTCTTATCTTAAAGAGTAGTCTAGTGCAGTGGTTTCCAACCCTGTTCCCAAAAGCCCCACAACACTGCACATTTTGCATATATCCTTTATCTGACGCACTGATTTTAGGCCTTGCCGTCTCCACTAATGAGTTGATGACCTAAATCATGTGTGTTTGAATAACGTGACATGCAAAATTTGCATTGACGAGGGGCCACTTGGGAACTGCTGGTTTTGTGGATAAAGGTATATTTGACCTAAAGATGTCCAGCTTTTAAATTGCATGTGCATCTTGTGGAGTTCAAAAGAATCGGTTTAAGAATCGGTCAAAATCTAATTCAGACTAGGTAGGTCTTGCCAAGTCTTAATGAGTTGTCAGAGTAATGGTGGAGGACAAGGTACGTTCAAACTCCACAAAGAGCCATTATATACTTGAACATAGATTTGATTCGTAAGGTTTGTTTGGTGTGTATCACAATTAATAACAAGTATGTTCTTAATAGCACTTTTGAACTTCATTGACCATGACTTAGCTAATCGTTCCTACGTCCGCTCTTCCAGCAACCCTTCCTGGAGGTGAAAATATCAGACACTGGCAAGCGTTCCAGACGGGACACCGGTCTCGATTGTGATGAGCATTCCACCGAGTCACGTTGCTGCCGGTATCCACTCACTGTCGACTTCGAAGAATTCGGTTGGGACTGGATAATTGCTCCCAAGCGTTACAAGGCCAATTACTGCTCCGGTGAATGTGTGCAGAAGTACCCCCACAGTCACATCGTCAACAAGGCCAACCCTCGGGGCAGTGTAGGTCCCTGCTGCACGACCACCAAGATGTCACCCATAAACATGCTGTATTTCAATGACCGTGAGCAGATAATCTACGGAAAAATCCCTTCAATGGTCGTGGACCTTTGTGGCTGCTCTTGAGCTTCTTGAGTAGCTAAAACAAGCCCTCACTACTCTGGACCAGAGGGGAAGTGAAAATAACCTTTACGTTGTCCCTGACAAAATAGTTCCTGCTAAAACAATTGACCACACCCAGGATCCCAACAAACCAACTTATCCAGTTCTTTTAGTTCGTTCTCATCGACTTTTGCACACAAGGACAATAGTACCAAGGTGACAAGGCTTTCTTTGTTTATGGAGGTATAAGGCTTCCTCTGTAAATGCATTTGAGCATAGAGATGACCTGATGGGCTTAACCAGCTTGATATCAGAATGTAAAAATTGCAAAAAAGTACTTTAAGTTTTAAATTAACGTCAAAGGGGATTGTATAGTTGATTATTTATATAAAGTCACTTATCCCCCAGTGACCCAAAAACAGGAACACTGACCCAGAAACTCACTCAACATGACGTCCAAACAATAAACTTTAGGAATTCTGCAGTTTCATAGCATATGGGTAGTTGACATATGATAGGGATAATTGAGAACTCTGTTATTGCTGTAACTGGTCATAATTTTTACATTTACAAATAATCTTTAAATGCTTTTTAGACATTGCTGGAACATGTCAACTACCCAAAAGCCTGCATCTTTTGTTTCTTGTCAAAAAACACTGATTAAATTGCCAATTCACTAGTTAGCCTACACAATGTCATAGGCTAGAGATGACCATAGAGATATTTTTTAAAACATGGAACTAATTGTATAGACTCTATGGTTCAAAATCATGTTGTAGTTTTGATCTGATGTACCAAGTAAAATGCCTGTTACTGATGTCTCTTGAGTTGTTTTTGCGTGTCCTCAAAGGACCTCTTCGAAGTTGTCCCTTTGTAACCCTTAACAGAGTGACACCACTGACACCATGCCAAGCATGTGGAGCACATTATGGCACTCAAAAGCAACAAAATCATATTCCATGGAAGCTAAAGCCTCTCTTCTGTTATTTTGTTCTCTGGAGGGCTCCCCGGTGGGGCAACAACAGTAGAAGTCTTTTGCACTGGGGGGGGGGGTACAAGCGCAAATACACACACACACACGGATCTTCCTCCCAAACACCCATGTCTGACGTGTATAACTGTGTGGTGTAGTAGATGTTTTCTCTAATGTCGCTGTCTTGTAATAATGTGGCTTGTTCTAATGTCCAATGTGGTGACAATTGCTTGTCTACATAAGGTGATTTTTACACTTGAATAGAAGCGCCAGCACATTCTCAGTGTAATTATATACCTATCACAATAGTCATGTGTTTGTGTGCATTTATAGGCGTGAAAACAAAGCGCATCAAATCAACAGTACTTTGTTTCATCAATGCAATTAACACAATATTTATCAGGAAAACATTCAGATACATGCTACGTGCAGGCAGGGGTGTCTGCAGGATTGCATGTTGCAACTAAATGAATGGGTTGAGCTCGGTCAGTCCTCCCCTCATTCTACCTCCTACCCTGCGTGTGCCATTTGTGAAATACAGCCAAGCCAGCCTCAGAGCTGGCATGGCGACTGGCCACAACTCCCAACACACTTTACAGACAAACAGCACACACACACAATAACACACCACACACACATTAACATTCACTTTCTCTCTCTGAAATTGCACACACACTGATAATGTACAGTTGGTTCCAGTTTTTTTTTCTTTTTTGTGCAGGCTCAGGCAGTATTTGTCCTGGAATTTGGCTGTCATCATGCGCCTCCTTTCTAAGAGCGCTGACCAGTGGGAGTTTGAGCACCCACTCATCAGCCTCAGACTGCTTCATTCTCCCACAATCTCCCCTCTCACCCCTAGACAGCCCATTTTTAGGATCATCTCCTGGCGTCCTTTCTGTGAATGAAGACTCGAGCAGTCATTAAGAACTGAGGTTTCTCAGTCTGAACCGCAGGTATCAGCGCACTGCTATAGGCGGATTCCATGACCACATGGTAGAAAATCACGGGATTTTTTTTAGTGTGTTAAACCTGAAAATAAACATACACGTTTTAGGTAGGGTGTCTCAAGCATTGGAAAAACTATAGAAATTTATGATGTAAATAACATAAAAACTCACTTTACCGATTCCGCCACCTCACTGAAAAAAAATTTGGTATGAATTTGTTATTTAGAAAAAACAAATCATTCAAAGATGAATAATAGTAAATTTCACACAGGATAAAAAATAAACAAACCACAAGAAACATGTTGAACTGCACATGAAACTCTCAGCTAGAAGCAAAATGGCCTGAGCTAGTACACTTCTAAAACACAATTTAATTCTGTTTAATTAACTTGTCAAATTAAATTTAATGCTCAAGACATTTTTTACTTGGCTATTATTTCTATGTAACTAATTGAAAATTATTAGCTGTGGCACTGATATCTTTTTGATTTAACCAAAAAAAAGCAATAGGTGCAGTTTTCACTAGAGTGTCTCAGATTTCCGAGGACCGCTTGTCCTGCACTGCACTTCTTTGATTTGCAAAGCTGAAAACTTCTAGACATCACGCGACTGCCAGTGCGTTGTTTGCACGGGGTCGCGTGGGTTTTCCCCACCACCATTGGCTCATTGTTGAAAATAGCAAGCCTTGGGCGAAATGATTTTGTTGGGTAGATGTCGTCTTTTTTCGTTTTAATGTAACCATGGACGTGCAGAATGTTGTATCTGTAGTCCAACGAACAATGAAGAATAGCCTCTATGTTTTTATTATTCTTGTAGCTTATTTTGCCATCTTTATCTTTATTTTAATGACATTGATCCTTTTAGTATCTGGCCAACCCCCAAGGACTGCACGTTATTTATAAAGGAGGAAACTTAAGGGGGGTCATGTTTGATGTTTTACCTCTCAAACTACAGATTCCTAACAGTTTTCACCAACATCAGGAGGAAACGGGATTTTCACGGCAGGGTTAACTCGGAGTTTGGCATTAATTGCCATCCAATGAGGGCTTGTGTGAAGACAAAAACAAGATTCATACTGAATGTGGACAAATAGTGCTTCATTCAACCAAAGGAAAGTTGTCCTAAGATCATTAGCAATATTTCATTGTGGATGTGTATACAAACTACAAGCTGTTTATAGAACTGGGAAGCACAAACTATATTCTTTGTAGCAAAATTGTTGAAATTTACGAATCATTGTCTGGAGTGAAAAATATTCAAGAGGCTTGATTTTTCCCGTGTCAGGTTTCATCGTTCCCTTTGGGAGAGGAGGTAAGAGTGTGTCATACTTCTTGGGATGTTAAACTTTGTCTCAGACTCTTTCCGACAAACCTGAGCCCCCTGCCAATCGGGCAATAGCACTCTCATCAGTCACTTCACTGCTGCTGGGCCGCACGTGACAGCAGAGAAAGAAACCTTAAATCGTCACAAGGTTTAAACTTGTGAAAATCAATCCGATACATCACCATTGGACTTGAAGGTGTCACTTACAACCAGCAGGCTCATGCAAAGTCATGGGCAGTGCTGCAACCATTAGGAAAGGTTTACATTCCCTACATTCAGCTTCAGCATCAATCAAAATTAAATATTACGTAGCGTCAAACCTGCAGGTCTTCTACAATAAAATTAAAAAACTAAACGACACAGTAATTCCAGCTGAAAACAACAACACAGGACCGAGGCCAGATTAGGTTGAGCTGCAGCGTGCATCATTGCGACAGGACTTGATGATAATGCATCCATAAACGCCATAGGCTCACGGTCACACGTAGCACCTTACCACACACACCTGTCTCTCCCACGGCTAACGGGAAGCTGGCCAATTCATTCGGTGCATTTCGCCCCCCATCCGCCTGCCTTCAGGAATTTCATCTCGGCAACGCTCATGTTGCTAACAAATAGGTGTCAGTAATCACTTTTGATGGCTGTTATGTTGAACCAAAAAATTTAGGTGTATAAGTGGACTGATAAATGCCTCAAGAAAAGATGAATATGAGTCACTGTTCTGTCCTTGCTGCGAAACCCAAGCACAAAAAAAAAAAAAAGGTTTAGGACCACATGAATTTACGATACCTAAAATTTAGTGAAATATATTTATTCCAAGTTATACCAGTAGTTCAGTAATCGCAAAAAGATATATTATTGATTATACCATTATTAGCGTACTATACGAGATATAGCCTCGTATATATTCTATATTATATTTTTCTTGACTGAACGAAAAGAATCTAAATGGACAGTCAGGTTTCTTTCAACACAATAAAATGGCGCAGAATAGTGCTGTGTGCATATAACTCACCTCTGTAAATAGCATTGTTACAAGCACAAGAGATAATGTAATCTTATCGGCATACATAAAAGGATACCTTATTCAGATCTGGATGTGATGAAAGGACCCGCAATAAAAGACGTAGCTTAAATTATTTACCCTTCAAAGATGCTGCTAAAAGATTACATGAAAGAACCAACTACTTTGATCCAAACGACAAATTAATACAGTAAAGTCTTGTACCCCTGAACCTCGGTGCTAATGCTGCTACGTTTAACTAAGTGCCAAGGAAAACAATATTCTTATCGTACTCTATTCTAGTATACAAAAATGTGTTATTACCGGTGTTTATGGCTTACATTGTGTTGGAATCCTGGTAAATGAGACACAATGAATCAAAATTCCCAGACTAACTCTCAGCTGTGATGCCCCATTGTTTGATTCCCATCAATGAAAGCTCAGAAAGACAATTGTTTTGTCTAAAATATATAGGTATAGAGCTTCTTTTTTCGACGTCCGGCTCTTCTTTTAGAGTTTGATTAATATGCTTCCCCCCCATGTGTCATATCCACACTTCACCCACCCCAGCAATCCATCCAAACTGCTTTAATCCAAACCCAGTGACAACTTACTCATGTAGATATTCTCAAAAACACACCAAGGCAAATTTTCATCCCATTCATTGGTGTTAACTTAGACGCATAAAAAACTTGTAAATAGGGTAGGTACTGAAGACAAGAGGAAATTAAGAAATAGGAAGAAGAAACACACACCATCCACGGACTCCTTTGAGCTATAACATATGGCTTCTTGGAGAGGCTTGTCAGGGGCCACCCTCGTGTGCGGTCCCTAAATTTCTAATCTTTTTGATGATTACATATACTAGCCATATAGCTGACAATGTACATCACCAAACAGTATTTATTTTACAACAGGTGAGGTTTTCCATGCATTCCCATTATCACCCGTGGCCTCTCCTCGTCAGCAGAAATAAGAGATTTCCGGTTAGTCGGTGTTTTGTAGGGTCACAGAGAGTCGCCGGGCTACAGTATTGGTGGCAGAGTACTAATACATCTCTGGTAAACAAATAAATATAGTCCTCCAGAATCGTGCTGTTTATGAGCCTCTCCGGCAGTGTCTCTGCGTTCTCATCCGCATCGTCTGCATATTCCCGACCCGCTTTGTGCGGGCGAGACCGGCGCAATACCGTGCTACTCTGTAGGGTCACCCCTGAAATCATATACCCACCAAAAACCGATTCTGGATGACGCATTTCTTGCTGTTCGACACAAGATCTTATAATACTAAAATGGCGTCTTACATATACCTCTCCCTACCTTGTCATCAATGCGCAATGCAAATGCACGTGAGCCGTTCCCGTATAGAAATACGCATGCATGAGAAATCACAACTTGATAGGTGAAGGTCGGTTTCTCGCCTGGTATCATTATTTTGGCCCATTCAGGAACTCCACCACGCTCCGGCACACTTCTCGGTGGGCGCGTCGAACGTCTCGCTCGTGGAACTTTTCTTTTTTTTCCCCCGTCCTGACGCGCAGTACTTTGCTCGCTGCGGCCAACCCTAGCACGTAGGTGTGTAATGCTCAGTCTCCTCGCCAGGAGATGGGGGCCACAATATTTAACCAAGCTTCCCCTGGTCTATTTGTGAGTGCTTTTTCACTGGTCCGGGGCTTTGAGTTCGATTGTAACGGAGGAGACATTGCTCATTTCACAAAGAGTTTAGTAGAGAGAGAGATAAGTAGTTATAAAGCACCTGGGTTTCGTTCCTGGAGTAGATTGAATTGTGACATAGGCAGGCAGCGACGAAACAGTTTAAAAAACGAAACTGAAACTGCCGCTGCTGTTTCCCTTAAGGACGCTAAACTCGCAACAGCAAGATATCTAACCCTAGTCCAGTTCGCATATGTATTTAATAAGTACTTTTGACCACGGTTACCCATTTGAAATCACATTTTAAACGGTTTACGCTACCATTTTTAGTACAAACATTCTTGTTTACAGTGTAAAAACAACGGTAATAGACGCGAGAACACCTGTTCACCCTGGCGGCACCCATAGAGACTTACTGTTCAACGGTGGGACTATATGATTCCGGAAAGAAAGTCATTGCGGAGAGCTGGAACTTAACGGGACAGTGTCACCCACCTCAGAATCTTTCACGGTTGCTTATTACAATAGAAGCGAATATGTAAAGAAGTTTAATACCGCATTTTCTAGTAAATCAAGTTAACACTGTGCTGTACTCTTGTTACCATGCTTCGTAACGAACGGTGGCCAAGTAGAGTCAGAATTGACAAACGTTCCGTCGCTTGCTAATGAAAAAAAACAATGGATTCAGAGCAAAAAATTGTTTATAAAATCCATTTTGTAGAAGAATCTAAGCCTTCTTCTGGTGCATACGCAACAGCTATTACTCTATTGATCTGAAACACACATCCGTATTAAGTCACTATCCTTAACTTAATTTCAGACTGTCGACTTTGTAGCTTCAGATTTACAAACTGTTGTTTGAACAGCATCTCCTACAGCTGATTGTTATTCAACACAAACAAAACCTGACTGGTGGGTGCTTGCATTTGAAGACGACCCCCAAACTTTAGCCACAGGTAATGTTTGGGTTTATACCAAGCAAACAAAAAAATCACATGTGGGGCTTCAGGACCATGACAGGCTGTTCTATCCTCTTCTCCTGGAGACTGCCAACAGGCATTAAAGCTGACAATCTGCCAAGAGCGTCGATATTCAGAGGTATAACTCGTTCTAAAGGCACATCTGGGAAAACCCAGATGTTGGATCAGGGAGAGAAGGTTCCAGCCATCCATAAACTACTCCAATAAAAAAACGATGCCAGAAGGATCAGCAGGGATCTGCCACCAGCAATCCGGCTGAACACTGTGGGCTCTGTGGGCAAGTGTTGTTTAGATCGTACTACTGTGAAGTACTCATCCCAAACGGTGCACTTAAACTGTGTTTCAAAACTCTTAAAAATTGATTCGCTTAGCATGAAAGAGCGCTATTGATTAAATGCATCGACGTAAATCTGTCCGCCTAGCATCGTTCCTGAAAGCCGAGTCACTCCAAGAGCAGGACTGAGCTATAGAGGCGTCACCTGCATGGTGAGGTCCAATGAACAATAGTCAGTAGACCCCTAGTGAAAAAAGAGCTGAAGTTCCCAGGACCCCGAATAGGTCAACAGAACAGCCGATCATCATAACAGTGCACACAGAGCTTTGGTAGGAGGTGTAGTCGGCTTCGTAAAACAGTGCAGCTACTGGCAGTTGTGATTCTCGGGGAAGGTCTGGAAAGAAGAACATTGCAAATTTGGAGAGACCTAGTATGAGGTTATTTGCTTGGTGCTAGGGGGAATGTTAAAAAAGGCGCGGAGGCATGTTATTTGACAAAGTGTGATACTGTAATTAGCACAAATAGGGTGCTTTTTTACTGAAGATGGTTTTGAGACAAGATAAATTGCTAGCAGCTTGGTAAAAGGCGTAAGAGCACGGGGTCTTTCAAAAAATATTAGAAAATGGTGGTAATGTAGAAGAAAAGGAGGAGAGGAGCAAAAAGTCTACGGAGGAAACACACTTTGTGTGCAGATTGAAAGCGTTTACATAACTGAGGATCGCCATATAATCATTATAATGGTTAATCACTCAAAACCCAGTACAGCAGATAAACATGCCGGCTTGCAGTTAGAGTGAGTTCGACAGGAAACCAAATGCATGTTTGAATTTAATAGGGATGAGGCTCTCTGCTAATTTAAGGAATGGGATTTCTATATCAAAGAAAATTTACAAGTAGACTGTCAGCGTCTTAAAATTACTGTTTGTTTGACCATCTCCAAATAGTGGCAAGATCATTCAGATCTCTAAAGAAGATTGTTCTGTATGGGAATCGAAGCCCTTGTGACATCCAGGGGATCTGCGAAAGAGTTGTAGATGCCGGTGATACGAGACTTGGAAATGCAGTGTATCTATGCCCAGCATAGAATACTGTTACCTCATGGGTGAAAGGAAACGCACAATAAAATGTATGTTGGATGTTGCATTCATTTCCTTAGTAGTGGAAAATGAACCAGTCACCTGATAATATAAAACTCACCTCTGGACGCGACTGACCCGGTGTATGCCTGTGTAATGGCATTCTTCCCATAAGGTGGAAAAACTCTCTCTCTCTGCTCCGTCGGGTCTCTCACAGCACCACACACACCAACACACACACAGACACAGGACACACACACAAACGGCAACACGACCCAACGAGACACACACACACACCACACAGGCACACGACACACACAAAACACACACAGCGACACACAACACCTCTCTGAGCTTTTTTTTTTTTCTTAACACAAGTACAGTGGGCCTTTGTTACCAGTTTTTTCCGTGTTTTGGACAGAACTACTTTATCAGGAATGCAATGTTCCCATAGCACCCTCTCCCAGGTTGCAGTTTCTACAATGTCGCCTGTAAATGCAGGCAATACAGTACATGTACAGGTGTTTTTAAAACACCTCATGAGGAGGCCAATGTATTGGCACCTAATAACTCCTCACTGAATTGCCCTTGCACCCTCAAAAAAAAAATCGTGACCTTAATCCTGATTTGCAGTTGCGTGTGAAGAAGAACAGAAACTGGGCTAAAAAAAAAACAAGGGCTGAAATACTTGCTGTGTTTGTGTATTTGACATAACTAGGTGACCTCCTAAAAATTTTGTATAAAAAATCTATGTGACACATAATGAATACCATTCAAGGGACTCTTCTCAACATTCATCTACAACTTGCATTCTGCCTTTCCATAATCTGTGTGATGTGCTTTTAGATCTGTCTTTTTCTTCTAGCTTTAGTATTATCGTCTCCATGCACTGGGAATCTTGAATATCTCTCCAGGAACCCTCCCCCGTGCTTCTCGTCTTCAGGATCATCGCTGCTGCTTCTTAAAGCCGTTCACGGCTCTGAGGAAAATCAGACAGCAGCATGAGAATGATCAATTTACACTTTTTTACAATTTTACAACAGATCACACTTAGTTTAATATATATTCACATAGCTAGCAGAATATGAGATAATGGTCGAATGCATGTTTACTTTATGAACTTACTAAAGATTACCTAATGCTTAACGTGATTATTAAATGCCAGCACATTTAAATGCTTACAAATGTCAGTAAACTTTCAGGTCATATGATTTTTCTTTATCGTTGGCCTTTGTTGTAGTAGATCCTCTATTTACACATCTTGAACAAATAATCTATGAATATATTTGTTCATGTTTTTGCTCGTACCCCAATCTGATAGTGGAAACTAGTCATCATGTGCAAATGTTTAAAATGTATTAAATAATCATTAATTACCTTTATGAGGCAGGTCATCTCAATAAAAATTAAAAAGTGTCCCCCGAAAGACCTAAAGTACCCTGTTCACCACATATCCATAGCCAAATCTAAAGTTTAAAATTATTCATAATTTGTAAATGTTTATAAACGGTTACTAAATCAATAAGTAATCTTTATGGGCACTGGACCTTAGGTTAATTAACAAGGTTTGTGTTACGTTTAGCTAAACGTTGCTAAAGCACATAACCACATTGTAATTTTGGTGCAAAAAAAAAAAAAAAAAAAAAAAAAGTTTCAAAAAATAGGTTATTGCCTCAAACACTCACATTGAGTATACTACTCTTCAGGATGTCATCGAGGGTACACAACAGGCTGAATATCTTCCTTGAAATGGGGAAAACCATTTTTTTTTTTTAAAGAAAAAACTTGTTCATTTATTCAAAACAATATATACAAACAGATTGAAACTGTGTTCCCTTATTAGTAATCAAATTGACCCCTGTTACACTGTACTGACCGCTCCTTTAACCAACCCTTAAACCAACCCAACGCTACCAAAACCGGTCCCTAACTTACCCATATCACACCTCAACAGCAGCAAAAAAAGTTGTGCATGAACACAAAGCTTTTAATCATTTTATAACATCTGTTTAGAATCATTTGGTAGATTTTTCACTAAGAGTTTTTGATCATATGGAATTGAAAGTTTAATGTACATTTGCGAAAGCATTTTAACTTACATAAATAATGGTTTGTTTCAACATTATCTAATGTTTGACGAGTTTATATAAGCACACATTAACAAGCAGCACTTATCTTATTGTTCTAACTCTTGAATTATATTAGACGTAATGATCCATTAAGCATTATATGAAGTTTGTGTAATGATTTATTAATGAAAGCTATTATAAAGTGTTACCAAGTCCAGCTACAAAGTCAAAATGAAACTGTAAAAAATTATTAAATAAACTAATCTATTTACTTTCATGTCATGTCGACCATTTACACTGAAATAATTTGAAATAATGACCTCAGGGGAGTGTGCTTCACAGTATAAATTTCATTCCCACAATATGGGTGCCATCATGGCTCAGAGATTTTAGCAGTTATTCTAATGGCCTTTTTTTTTATCCATTTGCAGATGCCTTTGTCTAGCCAAAGTACTTACAAATTTAAACATGTAACCTTCATCAACCTCATAGCAATTAGGGCCGAATATTTCGATACAGGAAAATTAAGGTTGCGTAATACAAAGAACAAATCCATAAAAGGACTTGGTCAAAACGTAATAACTGAGATTCAATCTGGCAATCATCTTAATTTTCCCTCTCATTCTTACATGCCCTTAACAAAGGGTCCCATAATTGTTTCACAAAACCATCACAGAACCTCTGATGTGATCCTAGGATAGGCAACACGTGCAACTCATTCAAAGGGCGACCCCACCTGGCTCTTTCTTGGGATTTATTTACTAGATATCAGTGATGATATTCTAGCCTTCTATCCCTGAAGTTATTATGGAGCTTTTCCAGTTTTCCTGTTAGAGCCACGACCGGCCCGAGGTCAAAGGTGAACTGGTTTACTGCCAACATATATTTGTGATGGGGTAAACAGACATCCACGATCGTGCCACACAGTCGAACACTTTAATGGTCGCATTTCAAAAGGCCACGTGGGCGGTACTGACAGGGGCCTCCAATAAAACATTTTGTCAATTTTTCAAACATTTTTAAGTGCACTTCTGCTACGCTTCAACCGAGCAGCATCTGTTTGTAGAAGATACTTAATCTCAGTTGCCTAAATCTCAATGTGTTTGAAAAACATTTAGCTGATACGGAAAAGGCATAACTAAACATCAACTGATTAATGCTTCTTTAACCAGACCTGTGCAGCACACGCGAACACACACTATGGGTTCATCTGGCGTCTGGGACAGACAAAATGCGTTTCAGGAAAAACAAAACATCAATTATCACATACGCACTCATCAGAAAACGGCACATGAACAAACGAAAACACATTTTGCTCTGCGTTTCATTCAAACAGTGCTTGCAAAACACTCTCTTACTCAGCGCGCAGCAGCATCATTCAGAGTGTGTTGAAAAATATAGGCTGGAAACACTGTGCATGTTGAGTCAATGTTATGTCGTACGCCTGATATGTTTTAGGAAACTCACCTGAACGATCTCCAAAGTAGTGCGGACTGAGAGACTTCGGAGTAGCATGGTTAGCCACTGCAGTAGTCCCACCAAACGCATGTGTGCGTTTCTTTTCTCTTTCTCCGCTCTTCAGCTGTGGTTTTTCCTGCCGAACGGCTGCGCCTGTCTGAAATTCTGCTTACCAGTAACGCATGCTCTCTTGCGGCTTTCCGCACTGACAAACAGAGAGCTACAACACTGGTTTATTTGGCCACTGAACTATAATCATGAATTTTTATGACATGATTCTTACAAAAATAAAATGAAACATTACTCTTAAAAGTAACGTTCCGCCCGAATTACAGAACCCAAGAAGAGAGTTGCTTTTTTGTTGTTCAGTGATGTACCATAGAAGAACCACATAGGCTCACTCGAGCCTTTCAGCTCCGCTGAACAGCATGCTTGTTTAAAAGAACCTTAATGAGTTGAACAACAATAAAAGTACACAAATTATCACTTTGTAAGGAAGCTTTTATTACACTGGAAAGGTTCTTTATGGAACCAGTAATGCCAATAAAGAACCCTTTATTTTTTAAGAGTCGGTGCCACAAAACGTATAGCACCCAACAATGTATACAGTCGCGACATGAACCTATTACGTTTCTCTTAAAAAATTTGTGCTTTACTGCATAGTTTGATTCAAACGAAAAGAGGCTTCACAATATTACATCAAACTGAAGTATAACGAAAACTTCGTTGGAAATGACTTTCTGAGATTTTCAGGCTGACAGTCGCAGAACTAGTAATAGGATGAACCAGGGACAGATTTTTTTTAACTAGACTTTGTACATGGCGTGATGAAATCTGCCCACCAATGACCCTGGACGAATAGGATGCTCTAATGTGGTTGCTCAAAGGCAGACAACTATTAACAGTTTCTAAAAAGGGAGTGCTATTATCCTTGTTTTCACTTGTTTTTCAACTTTTCGTTAGTTCTGTAATGTTGGCTGTTGTGAACAACATACAAAAGATCGTCCTGCAAAGTTACAAAGCTCAAAGTCCACTTCATCAAGGAGATATTTTATTTAACAGAATATCACTTTTCAAAAACTACACACGAACTGACATCGTCTGAACTGACCATGTCATATTTTCCAGGATTTGTGATAGCTCCACAAATACGACGAATGGGACGAGACACTGGTTGAGCTGCACTACAAAAAGGCACGACGACTGTTTTATCACTATGTCGGAGACACGCTAGGTTTCCCGTTTTTGGCAGCCGCGGCTTAGAGTGAGTTACAATCACCGGGTCCAAATCACACTCAAATTGATTTGATTTTGACGCAATATTTACCTGAGATCTGGCAAGAGCCGCTATGGGTAAGGGGCTTGACACTTCCCGACCAGGCGCAGAGTTGCTGTCAATCAATCACAACACACTTACTGGTTGCAAGCTAACCAATCACAAGCAAACACTGGCGCGCATCTAACCAATCCACAGGACACCACTTGGCGCAGCTAACCAAGCACAACACACACTGGCGCAGCCTAACCATATCACAACACGACACTGGCGCAGCTAACCAATCAACACACACACACTGGCGCAGCTACCAATCACTCACACCACACGCACTGGTGCAGCATAAACCAATCACAACACACACTGGTGCAGCTAACCAATCCACAACACCACACTGGCGCAGCTAAACCAATCACAACACAAACTGGCGCAGCTAACCAATCACAACACACACTGACCCAGCTAACCAATCACAACACACACTGGTGCAGCTAACCAATCGGTGCAGCTAACCAATCACAACACACACTGGCGCAGCTAACCAATCACAACACACACTGACCCAGCTAACCAATCACAACACACACTGGCGCAGCTAACCAATCACAACACGAAACACTGGTGCAGCTAACCAATCACAACACCACTGTGCAGCTAACCATCACAACCACACTGACCAGTCTAACCAATCACAACACACACCTGACCCAGCTACCAATCGTGCCGCTACCATCCACACCACTGGCGCAGCTAACCAATTCCACCACACACTGACCAGCTAACCAATCCAACCACCCGGGCAGCTACCAATCAACAACACACGCTGGCATGTACCCACTCACAAAACACCCTGGTGCCGCTAAACAATCACCACACAAACTGCGCAGCTAACCAATCACAACATGCGCATGCCCCGCTTGCAATCACCACAGACCTGCGCAGCTCACCAATCACAACACACACTGAACCAGCTAAACCATCACAAACACACACTGGCTCGGCAGCTACCATCACAACACACACTGGTGCAGCTAACCAATCACACACACACGGCGCAGCTCTACCAATCACAACACACACTGACCCGCTAACCGTCCAACACACACTGACCCAGCTAACCAATCACAACCACACTGACCCAGCTACCAATTCATTCGGTGCGCTACCAATCACAACACACACTGGCGCAGTCTAACCAATCACAACACGACACTGCCCAGCTAACATCACACCACACCTGAGCCCCAGCTAACCATCGTGCAGCTAACCAATCACAACACACACTGGGAGGGCAGTCGAGCTACCATTTCACAACACACACTGACCCGCTAACCATCACAACAACACAAACTGGGAGCAGCTAACCAATCACAACCCACACTGTTGCAGCTAACCAATCACAACGACGCACTGGTGGCAGGCTACTCAATCACAACACAAACTGCGGCAGCTACCACTCACAACCACACCGACCCAGCTAACCAATCACAACACAAACTGGCGCAGCTAACCAATCACAACACACACTGACCCAGCTAACCAATCACAACACACACTGGTGCAGCTAACCAATCGGTGCAGCTACCCAATCACAACACACACTGGTGCAGCTAACAAATCACAGTGCATTTCATATTTCAGAAGACGGGCCTTCATTTGATGCAGGAACTATTCCAGCCTTCATGCCAGACTGGGGAGAGAGGTGTTGTAATAATGTAAAATACTATGTGAAAAATATATGCTTTTTCGAACAACCTAGTATGGAGAGCCTGTTCTAGCTTTACCCCAAAAACAAAAATCAAGACCTTGTAAAGGAGCATAATAGGACCCCCCTTAAAGTGTTCTGGGGGCTTTCTTGCATGCTGTCATGCAGTTGCTAAGGTGTTCTGACTGAGTGGTTGCTGGGCAGTCTCATGCAGTTGTTCTAAGGCTTTCAGCATGTTGCTATGCAGTTGCTAGGGTGTTGCTATGAAGCTGCTGCTAAATGTTCTGAGAGTGCTTTGTGCATGCCAGTTTGGAGTTGCTAGGGTGTCTTGAGGGTTGTTTGATCAGTTTTAGCCGGGCAGTTTCTGCTGATTTGTTCCTCACTTTTGACATAGGATAAAATTCAAGGAAAATTGGGATCAAATCTAAGCATTTTTTAAAAGGCCACTGGATTCTACAGTGTATATGCCAATATTATAGCCTTCATTTTGGTATAAAATGCCCACTTTTACAAATTCAATAAAATCCCATTTAATAACATCAGGTGGATTGATTATGGCGCCAACAGTCACCTGGGGCTGTTGGCGGAGCTGGAGGATCTGTAGGTTGGACCTGCAGCATACTGGCACCTCAGCCTGAGGTCATAATCTGGCCTGACCTCTTTCTCTCTGCTCAGCACCCCTGGACGCTCTCTGCTCAGCTGCACAAACTGACTGTGCAGACCAGGATTGATGGTTCACTGTCAGGGTGCAACTGAAGATGAGAAGACGGACATTTCGGGTTCATATCAAAACAATGACATTACACTTATATATACATTTATCGCATTTAAACAATCTAAAGAACATGAATTACACATGCACAAAAAATATTTAGTATCCTTAATGCACTGAATTCACAAAAGCATCAGATTAATGTATGTCTCCATATTTAGAGAACAGAAAATACCACAAGCCTCACCTTTTCACCTTTCTACTCGTCTTTTTAACTTGAGCTGTAAATCACAGACCCATATCCCTCGGTTCGTCACCCCTCATCTCCTGTCACACACACAAACATGCTCCAGTGGTCCTATCTTGCCCAGCCACTCTGCCTCCTTCATCCAGAAGAGATGTTTTTTTCTCTCTCTGCATAATTGTTTCATCGCCTTTTGTTTGTTTCCCCTGATACAGTCTCTTCACCAACATATTTAATTGCTTCAGTTTTGTAGACATGCTGACAAACTATCCAACATGTGCCTAGTAAACTCAACAACTAAACAAATCAGGGATAAAATTCAAGAATAAGTGCAGCCTAAGAATTTAAGAGACTATGGGAACAGACAACAGTCTCTCTGCTACAATCGAACAGCTCCCTCTAGGGTTAGGGGAAGTGAAAACACTAGGGCAGAATTTTTTTGTTCAACCATACAGCATTGTAAGAATGCATCAGGCTACTTTTAAACCACACTTACAGTGGATAAACTATTTATCAGAGAAAATCTGAGGATCTGCCTTAAATTTTTGACACAAATTAAACTAATGCAAACTGCAAAATGCTTTGATCACATGTATATATTAACTAACTGCTCTTCCACTGTCAAAGCATACAGACGACAGAATAAATAAAAATAAAATGTGAAATATAAAAAATTGTTTAAAAATAAAATTGAATAAAATTGGTTGACTTGATGTTAAAAATAAGAATGATAACGGCGTACAGATAACTATAATATCACTATAAAAGTGTCCACACTGCGTGGATGATAACATTCTGGCTAATTATTAGTGATCGTAACACTAGACCCATTAACCAAAATGACTCTTTTACAATTACAGAATAATGCCTAAAAAATGAACCTTTTTGGATTGGTCGAAAGAATGCATTTTTTAATTTTTTTCCATGTGAAGCATCTGGTTTCACCCCAAGAAGTTCATAGTAATTGGTTGATGACCTATAAACAGAACAACAGACAATGAAAACAAATCATTTTTCTCAACACTATCTTCATGATGACAAGATTCATAAAACTCTACTACAAAAATAGTCACTCTACAAAAAAATAATAAATAACTGCAGCCAAATCTCATAATCTCATGCCCTTGATGATAATTTTACAAAATTTAATTAATAAAAAAATATATACACACACTAATATAACAGCCTGATTAGAACAATTAGTCAAAACCTGATTTAACAATTATGTCAAATTATGTCGATAAAACACTTATGTCTCTATAATATTCTGGTCTATAGATGATGTAACATCACAGCTTGAAGGATGTATTTACATAATTGTTCTTGGATCAGCACTAATAGTTAACATTTCAAAGAATATCAGCCTCCACTTCTCAGATTGCTTAAAACAAGAAATTTTTAATTATGTGTTATTTTTCTTACACAATTGACAGATTTTTTTTCTTGTTTTAAGCATAAACTATATATATATATATATATTTTTTTTTTTTTTTTTTTTTTTTTTTTTTTTCAGTGATGTGTTATGAAAGTTAACTGCAACTTTTTTTCGAGATATAAAGTCAGAATTTGCAAAATATATAGTAGTGCTTGTACATCTCACAATTCTCTCCAAAAGTCCGATTTAAGAGGTAAGAAGTTACACCATTAGCTTTTTTATATTATATTCTGTGTAAAAAGTGGGCTTCCCATAACATATAGTATTGTAACAGAAAACACAGGACTCAAATTTGTTTTAAGCATTTGAGCTAAACCATTTTGGTTTTGGAAGCTCAATGTATGTTTATTGCTGAAATGAAAACATTTAATCTGTATTTAACATAAAGTTTGGTCGTATGCATCTGGCGCCAAGAGTACAAAGTGAGAACAGCCGCTGAGAACGCTTACAGAACCACAAACAACCCTGAGAGAGACGAAGATGAGCCTCCAACTGCATGATGCTCCAGTAGAAATAGATTATAATATAGATGAGAATCTAAAGAACGGTTGAGATATGTTAGTAATAGGGATTATTACGGGTATAAACATTAGTTTTTCTGGATGTTATATTTTAGATTTTGCTGCAGTTTCAGCACGTTCAATGCATCCAGTGTTTTGTTTCAGTTTCAGCATGATGAATGTGTACTGTCTGGGTGAGGCTTAATCATGTTGTGTTTAAGGCTTTGCCGCCGCTTGGATGAAACTTATCAGGTTTTAATGCATGCTGTGATTGGATCTAAGTTTGATCGCGGTTCAATGCATGTTGTTTTAGCTTAAAGCTTTTATCATGCTGAATGCACATTTTGTTTGAGTAAGGTTTTATCATGATGAATGTATGTTTTGTTTGACTGGAGTTTTTTCCGTTGAATGGCATGTTGTGTTTTGTTGCGCACCACATACACCGCCAGCAGGAGCCCACTGAAATGCAGCCGGTCAGCAGCTCTGCAGGAGATCCTGAATGGACACAAGAGATCACACACACACACACACACATACATACACACACACACAGTTTTATACAATAGTTTAGACCACTCTTTGACATCTGAAATTCTTGAACTGATCTAATTATTTATCTAATCACTACAATTTAAACCCTAGACTTATTTATTATTATGTGTAGACATTATTAATCAAGTTTGGTCCCCACAATGTGGATTTATCAGGATGTTACTGTCATTGTGTGAACAACAAGGCGCACATACAGTATAATTCAGTGCAATTTCTATGTAAGCCCTACCTGCAACACCATCTACATTAACTTAACATCTTAAACATGGACAGCAAGTCCAACAGGAATCTATGACTAATAAATAATAAAACCTGGCGGCTATCAAAATCCTAGTGAGCTGCTAGACGAGGTACCTTTAGATGCAAAACTACTGCTGTCTCAGAACAAATGAGCTCAAAATGCTGTCTACAGTAACGCGTTCTGTAGTCAGCTCTCTTGGTTTGAAGGACACAGCCAGCGGAAACTGAAATCAGACAGTGGCGTTAGCTAACGTTCTTTGTTCATTAATAATCCCAAAGTGTATTTCCATCCCAAATGGGACACGATCTTAAAAACGTTCACAATAGTTTATTTAACCGCCTGATAAATGTCTTGGTAGCGTTTTATCAGTTTATATGACCTCCTAATGCACTTTCCACTCCAGTCGGCTCAGGCTAGTAGCTTAGCTGCAATGCTAAAAACAACAATAAAGTTAAAGGAAGCGTGCAACTTCGCACACCAACACTGCTCAAAACGCGCTGTAAATCTCATTAGTGAGACATAAATCAGCGGATTAAACATAAATACCGGCGTCACCTTCATTCCACGGACACGCGCAGGTCTGCTGTCATGTTCTGCTGCTGCTCTCATAATGCTCGTTACATAAAGGACAGTGTTTCATATCAGACAGCAGCTGTTTACCTGCTTCCTTTAGGTTTACCCTTCTCTTTACATTGGTCATATAATTGCATCGCTACAGGCCAACTAAGCGTGAAGAACTAGATATTGAGATTAATCTTAGGCAAAAGCAAAAATGTGTCAATAAATAAAAACTTTGGATCTCCCTTTTTATGTATTTAAGAAGAGAAATACAAGTACGCACAGATCAAATATTATCCTAATTAAATATCGATCGTTTTCAGATTGCAAAACAAATTAGACATGCATGTTTTTACTATTTAACATGCACTTAAAAATGTAAACAGTATTTATAAAGCCAGTATCGTTGTTATACGTGAGGGTTTTGTAACTCCTAGTGAATTTTACGAAGAAATGGCAACATTCAGATCTGGTTCATCATGCTATCGGCTCATTAAAATGCTATTCTGTGCATCAGTGTCAGTCGAGATCGGCTTGGGTAGCAAAAAACACCGCGGACATGCTTCACATGCGCAGTAAAAAAGGTATTTATTCTTCTGTACAGTTCAGAAAGCGCATTCAGCCTGGATTTGAAGAAAACAGAAATTCACTTTCTTCTGTCATTGGACGTGTTATTATGACGAAAAAGCCCTCCACCTTTTTACAAAAAAACAAAAAACAAAGAATGAGAAAGATTGTTCATGGTGATTCCACGCATATAATATGTCCCCTAAACATAAGCAGGTAAATGCAATATTGACCTCAGAGAGAGAATGAAGAAGTGATGATCCAGAATGTATGCAGCTCTGACACGTTGCTCTCCTTCACAGCTATACTGAATGGCTTCCAGCAGCGTGACACCATTTAACCTCGTAAACTCCTCCACCACCTGCTACAAGCACGAGGACTTCTTACACAGATCAATGTAAAATGAATTGCAGGGTTATTATCATTAAATAAATGTTAAACCAAACATTTTTTGTGTTTTAAAAGTAAAACTAGTAAAATTACTAAAAGTTTCAAACCGTATCGAAATGGGAACATATTTCAAAGCGAAAATTGAAAAAAATGTTAATAAAAATTATAATAGCATTGCAAATCTATTTTTAAGCGAGACCGGTTTTCTTAAATGGTCTCGTTCACCTGTGGGCTGGGGGAGAGTGGCACAGAGCAAATCTTGGCCACTTGTATCAAATCCGAACACAATATTGGGTGTTACGATGGGCGATGTGCATTACTCAGAATGCCTGTACACAAACAATACAATGTGTGAACTGAAGTTTAGCTGTGTATGTTATCAATGTGCATGTGTGAATGTGCTGGGAATGAATCACAGTATAGCAGTAACTGCAGTTGTCAGGAATAAAAAACTTTGTAAAACAATAATGCAGTAAATACAAAGTTATCTGAGTCAGTTATGGGTTTTGCTTTGACAGAAAGAACATAATATTAATATTATATATGCATTAATATTAAGTAAATAGCAGTCAAACAAATATTAGAAAAAAAGGAAGAAATATTTCTTTACAATGAATTATATGTTAATTGAATATATATATATATATATATATATATATATATATATATATATATATATATATATATATATATATATATATACACACACACACACACACACACACACACAGTGCCTTGTGAAAGTGTTCATACCTCTTTTTACATTTTTTATGAAACAGCCTTATGTAAGAACTGCTTTAAATTACTTTTTTTCCACATCAATCTACACTCCATTCACCATAGTGACAAAGCAAAACAAGTGTCACAACCCATTATGTTATTAAGAATAAAGAAACTAGGGAAATAAGTACATTGCATGAAGTATTGATACCCTTAACTAAATATTTAGCTGAAGAAGAACATATAACAGCCTCAAGTCTTTTTGGGTTTGATGTGACAAGCTTTGCACATCAGCATTTGGCAATTATCTGCCATCCTTCTCCTCATCCTTTCACCTCCCTTACTCCCTTTTCCTGCAAACCAGTTCTGACTGTACAGGTTATGTTTCGACCTCAGTGCTTGATTTTGCCTCTGATTACATGTACAGCTGGTTAGACTTTGTTATTAAGGCACGCTGGTGCCTTTCCCAATATGACCATCAATTGAAACGTGCCACGGGTTACCTTCACTGTTGAATGGTGTATTAACATCTATACGCATAAAATAGCTCCTGATCTAAATTCAACTGTCCCTATAAGGGGCGTGAATCCTTATGCATGGATCCTGTTTTTTATTTTTAATACATTTGTTGTTAAAAACATTTGTGTGCTTTACCATTATGGTGTATGGAGTGCAGATTGATGTGTGAAAAAAGTAATTTAAAGCAGTTTAACATAGGGCAGCAACGTAACAAAACTTGAAAACAAAAAAGAAATATAATATAATTAGAATTTAAAAGAAATATGCTGATTTGCTAGTTCCTCACCATTGAGTTAATTCCTTTAGAGAAAGACAGTAATTGGATTAATATGGGAACCATATTGAGGAGCAGCAGGCCAGAGCAGAACCCACTGGAGCCAGCTGAAAAAGCATAAGACAGTCATAATTGTGAGAATGGTGACAAAAGACATTGTGAGAATGGTGTTCTCTCCGATAAACAAAAGTTAGTTTTAGTTTGAGCTTTAACTGGGATTAATAATTGGGGTGCAAATCAATTTTAGCATGCATGTTAACGTCCTGCTCACCAGTGGGGTTGTTGAGCACCCACAGCTACTCTTTCTGGACAGGAGCAGGATGAGGGAGTAGAAAGTAAACCTGACTGAAGACACACAGCGCGGCGAGGGAGACAGAGTCCTCTGGCTTTACATCACCTCGACCAACAGGTTACCAAAGACAGCGCCAGAAGAGGCCAAAATAGGCTGCACGAAATACAAAGATCCGCGGTCCAGAGGAAAGCAGGTAAAAAGCAGTTTTTCAGAGGATGAGTGAGCCATAATGAACCATGATCATTCTGCTACAGTAAACTGGACAATTTGATGATCCAGTTTGAGGCTGAGATATATATATATATATATATATATATATATATATATATATATATATATACATACATAAGTATTGTATCTTATATTTTTAGGATAATATATAAAAGCATTAATACAAAAAATTTATAAATATAGTTGTATATTCAGTGTCATTATTATCAGTGTATCAGGAAAAATGTCACAGCAAAATCTCTCAATTTTCTGTATGCAACATTTTAGGTGTTCAGTTTTAAGTTTAAATATGACTTGTTTTTGTGAACTTCGCCAAAATAAAGGCAATAGTAAGCATTGATTATAAAAAAGTATTAATTGAATTATAAATAGGCAATGTTTCTATTCAGTGAATACACTAACTCAAAATGACTCTCATCTTAACCCAGATGTGCAGTATGTACGCGGATGTGGGTATAAAATGTTTTGCTGTAATGACTTACCAACTCTATTCCACCCGCACGGGTTCCCTTGAGCAACAGCGCCTCCTAGTGTTATCAAAAACAGCACTACACTGAGAGAGAGGGCGCCTTGAGCGATCAGCATCGAGTTATCCGAACTACTGCAAACCACAACATCATGTCACAATTCAACTGATGTTTTACGCACTAGCCTCGTTTTTGCTCCAGACAGAGATTGAAAGAGAATTCATGCCATCTGGAAGAAGTGTCACTAAACAGGTTTTAGCACAACCTCTCCATTACTCCATTAAAAGACCACACCTGCTGACTAAATGGGTGCAAACACCACGTACACTCAATCCCTTTGGCCCATAGCAAACTCAGGATCTGGAGGTCCAACGCTGAGATCACATGAGGGAACTGATTCCTGAAGCCACTTGAGACTGCTCTGGGTGTTCAAATATACAAAGCACAAAAAAAATTTGCGTGATACAAACAGGCCTAGTCCTATCTGCAGGCTGATGATGCACGCAGGAATATAAATATTGGTGCCTGATGTCATAGTCGGCTGTTTCTGGTTTTGTCCAGATATGTTTTATGTAGTATAGTTTCACAAAGCTGAAGAAAGGAGACCAGGATCTGTATTTTGCTTCAAAATTTCAGATTATACAATCTAATTTAAAAATCCAAAAAAACTGCTCATGCCTGCATGCTATGCATAATCTTTGTTTGGATTGTGATTAAATAACAGGTGTGCTTGTGCCACTTTTTATATGGCGCAAGAAGGCGTAGTGCACTCTAGTACAAAGCCTTAGTTTGTTTTATATATATACTTAAATATATACTACTATATTAATATAATATAATGATTATACTATATAATATACTATATAGATATATATATAACTATATATTTTATCAATTGGTGAGGACCAATTGTATACGTTAAATCAGTATCATGAATTGTGAGTTGAGTGAATCGTTACATCTCTAAGTATATCATAAGCATTAACTATTTACAGTAAGCTACAGTATAGCAATTTCAGTGCTCCAAGACCTTAGTTCATTAGTTGCACATACTACGAGAATGAACTTCATTACGATAACAAGCTGTGGTGTGACACCTTGTACGGGATGAGTTTTTTCATTTGTGTCTTTGGGCCTGTATCAGCTGAGACAAAGTGAAGCCAGCCGCCTCCACCACCAACTCCAGAGTTATACCTCTGATTCTAGAAAAACAGAAGAAAATGATTATTTCATGATCTCAAGAACATGTCCAAGTCAACATTTCACCTCAAATTAAAAGAAGAAAAAAAATAAAAGAAATACAATTTTTTAAAAGATTATTATTTCTCTTATTATTTTCTGAATTACATGACAATTAATCATCTTTTTTTACAGAATATTAATGATAAAAAACAAAACAAAATATTATTCTTACAGTAATGAGGATCAACACTGACAATAATGAAAACAAGTATAACTTAAGGGGCAATTATCAGTTGTCCAAAAAGAAAAATTTTATTTCTTGCTAAATTTAATTTCTTGTCTCTTTCTTTTTGATTTGGGATGAAATACAACCCAGATTTTTTGTGAGACTCAGCCTGTAAGAATGCATTCAGAGATGCTATACATACCATTATCAGTATATATGATTAGTGATTTATAGTCGATTATAAATGAGCTTACGTGAATGCATGCTTGCCAGTGCAGAAACTATTCCCTGAGCTAGAAGCTTCTCTTCTCTAACCACAGTGCTGTCAGGACACTGAGTTTCCCAGAACTGTATAAACCAGCTCCTAAAGGCAAAAGACAAAGAGCCATATTCATGAGGACTGATCGATTGCATGCCTCTGACACCCGACTTCAAAGTGACAACCCACTGACCGTTAGCTTGGTGCTCTGACCGGACAAAGGTAAGTTGAAGTGAGGGAATACAGGACTTTCCAGACCTGACCTACTAGCTAAGGCATTCTGAGGAAGCTGAGCTGTCCCGATCAACATGTGCGCTGCCATTATCTGATCTGAAGACTAGCAACACAGGTCACTAGGCTTAATAAATACAGGAGCTATGTATTTTTGTCTCTTCTATTATGTTTTTTGACAGAAGTGTCGCATTATGCTCTGCTTTATCTTTTTGATCATAACACACAAATATAAATATTATTAGAATTTACATAAGTAAATACTGTGTGATAGAAATATATAAATATTAAATAAATAAAAGTAAATAATATTTATAGATAATATATTATAGTTACTATATAAATAGTCTAATTAATAAGGATTATGAATATAGTTATGTTCAATGTCAATAAACAAAAAGTCGCAAATGTGAAATTTTCTTAAACTGGTCCTGAAATTGTTTCAATTATTAGCACACCATGGCAAAAAATATATTTTTACGAAAATAAAATAATCATATACAAAAAATACTGTTCCGAAAAGAGCTTGCAACGTACAGTTTTTCCTGTTAATTTTGGGATGAAATATATGTTTTTTGGGTTATTTTGTGATTTACCCCTTACACAATAAAATATATTTTGTTCAACTGCTTCTTCCTAAAAATAACACAGTGCCACTTTTTATTTATATAGCACATTTCATATACCCAATCGCTACTTCAAAGTGCTTTAAAACATAAAGGATCGTAAAAAAAAATCATAAAATAATCATAAAAGATGATTAGAAACTAAAAAAATAATATAAAAAGTACAATAAATGAAAACTCATTTAATTTATATATATATCTATATTATATATTATATATATTATTTAAAAACAAATGAGAAAAAAGATGTATGAACCGACGATGAAGCCGCAGCAAATAATATACAAGTCCTACTTAATGAAAGTGATCTTGACTCTCTGGGTTTCTTAGTGCTTTTCGGGGGGTAATATGCAAGACGGCTGGCTTTCTCCTCTCCCCCAGAGCTTACTCCATCTCACGTAGCTGCTCTGGAGTTCTGACCTGATTATATACATACCACCACACATGCTTCCTAATGACATATGAATGCAATATTTGTAATTTTAGCTGAAATGAGATAAATTCCTTTCCCCATACATCCAGTAAACAGTACAGAAATAAACCTAGGGGTGGCTGCATAAAAGATGTAGACTTGTCTTACAAGTTAGTTATCCAATTTTCTTTAAGAATGGCAATATAATATATAATACTATATATTATAATATATTTCTATATATATTATATCTATATATAATATATAAATTCAGTTACATTAAATCTAACTTAGGTGAATCCAAAAAACTAATACTGATTACACTTTGCTAACTGCTAGTTGGTCAAAATCTTAAGACACAGTCTTAAATAGAGGCTAAGTTAATGCGACTGGCCCCTGAGCACTTCTCTCTGGAGTCAGACCTGTTCAGGTGACAGAGGGGTGGAGCCAGGCTCCACGGGGTCTTCCTCCTCCTCTTCTTCCACATCCACACTCTGCAGGAGTCTCTTACTGATCAGCTGTTTGTCTCTCCGGGCCTGTCTAAGAGCTACGAGTAGATGAATACGTAAAAAAATATATTATTTTGCCTACATTAATACATTACAAACGTATGCAAAATCAGCAAAACAGATTGAGAGATGAAAGGGGTGAAATACTATAAACAACAGCAAAATACACACCTTTCTCAAACTCTCTCCTCTTGTGTTTGAACTCCAAATTATTGGCAGATCCCCTCGCTTTGTGACGGAGGAGTTTTAATCTCCACATCTTTAAGAGGACCGTTCACTGCATCCAAATGAAAATTTGCAACCCTCGTTTAGCTTTATTTTAAAGTCTATCTAGTTCTCCATCATGATATTTAAAAGTGTTTTTTAATCAGCCTTGCCGCTGTGGATGTTTAAAATGTGAACCGTGAATTACATTTCAAAACATAAACGTATGACTCGGTGACATATCTCCTGTATTATATTATTTTATTCTTATTATTATTATTATATGTATTTATGTATTGAGTTAATTAAATAAATTCTACTGGTTAAAACATCAACATCCTTTATATACATTTTACCAGGTCGTGTAGCACAAATCGCCTCTACCCTCAAGCTGTGTATCCTGGAGGCTTGCTTATCCTTGTATGCATCAAAATCACAAGGCTGCAATCTCTCGCGTTTATAGGTCGCTTCACGAGTTCACACTTCGCGAGGAACAGCAACGCCAGTAAACGCCGAAGTTCACCCTGTCGGATGCTATTAGGAGATAAAACGAGGGTAAACAACAGTTTCTAACGGTTTCTAGGTAGGTGACTGTGAAAAACGTGCGGCTTTTACAATTTAAAATAAATTTAGACAATCGAAGGTGTTCATTCGTCAAGGACCCACACAGCAAGAAGGCCACATGTTTTCATATGCCTGCGTATAAAAATCGTAAACAGTACAGTAACGTAAATCACAGCCATGCAATTGACTCTTGCTTATTTGAATAACTACATTATAGGATTTATAATGATCAATGGATATACCGGCCACGGTGTTCCAGATTATGGGTCGTGTTCACAGCGAGGGTGCCGCCTATGGTCAGGTTTGTTGCTGGTGTTATGATTGTCATATGGCATTTCAAAGCCTTAATCGCTTAGCACTTTGTGTATGGCTGTGTTAGGCCTTTTTATTCTTTGCCAGTCCACATGCTTCCCATCTCTTGACCTGCAAACCACACTATTTTTTCTTTCTCTTTGGTATTCAGGTGAACAGAATCACTTAGAGTTTTATATCCACCATATGCTCAAAGGCCACCAAACGCAAGCACGTAGTCAAAGAGTTTCCTGGAGGGACTGTGTCATACCACCACCGAAGACCAGCACATCCATGAGGGGTGTATTCACCAGATTTTTGAGGGATCTGTAAGTGTGAGGAGGAACTCAGTTTTCACATTATACCATGCTACTAATCATTCTAAGTCTGTCCTTCACATCACCAGGTCTGTAGGAAGTAATGGTAATGCTTGCATGCACGGCCTTGACTGGCATCGCGGCGAGCGCTTCCTGAATCTGTATGGCCTACTAAATTCAATTCACTTAGAACATCTGGATCAAACTAGGTGATGTGGTTTGTTTGTTGGTTGACCTTTCAATGATATATAATGAGGATATCTGTTCTTAAGCGACACTAAAATGTTTTTTCAATTGTCTTGTATTTTTGTTATTGGCGACCGGTTCATCCTTGGGTTTATCCCAATCTTAAAGAAGTTGGGGAGGTGAAAGGAGCCAAATAAGTCTTCATACCACCCGGGCCTCTTAGTGTGCAGGTACCTTATTCAGTACCACGAGGAAAAGCTTTGGAATCTGGTAAGTATATGCCAGGGTACCCGCGCTTGCCTTTAAGTTCAAGTCGCAGAAATTCTTTTTAAAAATTTGAATTGAGTATGCCGCTCCTGAGACCCAACCCTCAATCGATTTGTTCCAAAAAGCTTCAACCACCAACATGATTTCTTTCGTTTTTCACTTCCGTTTGAACAGAAAGAAGTATATTGTACAAAAGTATTGTGCAAGCGCTACAGTTGATGTTATCTAATAATAATAATAATAATACACTTAAATAATAATAAAAGAAGTGATATATGTATTACTCAACAATAAAAGATAATTAATCATAAAATAGGTTGTATCCAATTGGCATCTCTTTATGAGAAACCGGGTGGGACCAACATATATATTTAAATTTACTCAAAATGCAACTGATAACTATATCCATGCATGCATCAGATAGAACTAGAGCAGAAATTAAGGTCATTTTTTGAAGGTGGCTTATTTAAAATTAAAATCACCCTGTAATCATGTTTTCCAGGAGAAAACAAAGCTGAAATGTTGTTTTAGTAAACACTTAGCATTTAAAACACTTCCACACAGGCCAGAAGACGATTCCAGGAAAAGATTCCAGGTAGTATCTGCTGCGCATGATTCTCCAGTGGGTTCAGAAACTTTGAAACAACCGAGAAAGAGACAAAGTGAAAGAAAGAAAAACGGAGGAGGGAGAGGCGGTGACAGCTCGATTCCTGAGGATACTACAGCGATCATTTTTTTGGTCTAAACACTAATCGCGGGCCACTGTTCTCTATTCCAGTGAAAGTGAGCATGAGGGAGGAAGAGAGCTCTGATGAGGAAGGATGTGACAGCATAATGAGCGACAAAGAAGACGGGAAGATGATGGTGAAGGGAAGAGCATTAAAAAACTGCATGATACTGGAAGATGCTCTTCCCCACCACAGCATACCCACAAGTTTTATATGCCCCGTCTTAATTTTGGCTTAACAGAATCCTGGACAAACATGTACGTGAGTGCCTGAGAACTTGAGCTATGAGTGCGCTTGAATGTTTTCCTCTCCGGTGATCGCTTTCAGATGTCTTCTTCCTTCTGCCCTAAGTTTAATTTGTTTCTCTTTCAATCCTCTAACTCATTTTGTTTCATTAACAGAAACCTTGTATACCGTTTGTAATTCTTCGTAAATACGATGTTGTAAGATAAACTTGTTTTGTACACTTGACGTGCTGGAAGTTTGAGCTAATTTAACACTCATTTACAGTAACACATTAAAGTGGGGTAAAATCATTCTAGATGGTGGCATAAATTATTGTCATTATTTTTTTCATTTTTTCTTTATCAGGGGTTTCTGTGGGTCTTAAAAAGACTTCATTCACCCTTCCACAAATAGAAGCCTTAAAAAGTTCATAAATTGAAACAAAGTCTTAAAATCTTAAAGTTTTGGCATTGAATGTTGCATTCACCTAAAAAAAATTATCTTTTTCAGTGGTTGTCTTTTTTTTTTTTTTTTTTTTTTTCTTCTTTTGGAAACACGAAAGAAGATATTTTCAAAAGTATTTGAAGCCAAACATTGATGGTCTAATCATAATAATAATAATAATACAAACAGTGATATGTATTACTCAACAATAAAGATAAGAACATAAAATATGTTTGTAGCCAGGGCAGTTTTGAGCAAGTGGAAGAAAAAAATATGTTACAATTATAAAAATGCAACTGAATAATATAAGCATGCATAGATAGAATTAGCAGAAATTAAGCACATCTTTTGAAGGTCTTATATTAATAAACATCCCTGTTATCATGTGTTCAGGAAAAACAAAGCTGAAATGTGTTTAGTTACTAACAGCGAGTGTTTTACACTTCACACAGACAGGAAGGATTCCAGGCGGGATGCGCGTCCAGTGAGAGAAACGGTGAAAAACCGCAAGAGAAGAAGTGAAAGACAAAACGGAAAGGAGGAAAGGGGGGTGACAGCGACTCTGATGATTGACGACAGCGCTCTTTTTTGTAAACACCAATCGTGCCATCTGTTCTATAAACAGTGAAAGTGATGAAGAGATGGAATGAGGTGGGATGACAGTAACTACGGTGACAAAGAAGAGGACGATGGACGGTGAAGGACGAGCATTAAAAACTTGCATGAGTACTGGAAGATGCTTCCACCACAGCATGGACCAACAAGTTTTATATGAACCTTAATTGGGCTTAACAATCTGGACAAACTGTACTGGTGCCTGAGACTGAGCTATTTATGGCATTGATGATTTTTCTCTGTGATGGGCTTTCAGAACAGTTTCCTGCCTAAGTTTAATTTGTTTCAAATCCTCTAAACTCATTTGTTGTTTCATTAAAGAAACATTGTATAGTTATAATTCTTGTAAATACGATGTGTAATAAACTTTGTTTGTACACTTGACGTTTTTCACAGGTTTGAGCTAATTTACAAATCATTTATACAGTAACACATTAAAGTCAGGAATAACTGTCATTAGACAGTCGGATGAATTATATTTATTTATTCTTTTTTTTCATTTTTCCTTTATCAGGGTTTCTGTGGGTCTTACAAATACTTAATTCACCCTTCCACAACTTAGAAGCCTTAAACATGCATAAAATTGAAACAACGTCTTAAAATCTTAAAGTTTTGGCATTGAATGTTGCATTCACCTAAAAAAATGATTATCTTTTTCAGTGGTTGTCTTTTTTTTTTTTTTTTTTTTTACGATGCAAATATATCAATTAAAACATACTTAAATCAAGATTCTTCTACTACTTTCGATGTAAAATGAAGCTATGAAGTCGTTTTTTTTTCTGACAAATCTAACAAAATTATGTGTGATTTAATGCTTAAACAAGAATTGTAGAACGAGATTTAGATTTTTTAGGACATTTATACTGAAACAACACTGACGAACGTCACTATTTTTCACAGGAAACAATAAAAGTTATGACTATTGAAATACTCTAGTTTTTTGGGAGCAGATGTATAGATCTGTTGAAAAAAAAAAAAAAACAATCCAGTTACAAGATATGTCATGGTCAAATACAACTCACTGCGTGCTTCCCTAGGACATTTGGATTTTGTGAAACCATATGACATTTTCAAAAATTCCTTTTAAGATTTTCTGTACTTTACTTGTCTAAACAGGTATTTAAAAGGTCTTGAATTACCCCTCATAACACCTGCAGAAAGAACCCCTTTATAAAACTTTCGCCAGCTATTGCGGCAAAATGTAAAAGTAAAAAAAAACCAATATCCACACTAAAATTTACACAATCTACCTCGCAATGCATAACAAGTTGCCAAGTGTTCAGTAAAAAATGAGAACAGAGCTTTTACAAACAAAAAAAAGATCAGTGTGTGCTTTCAGTCAAGTCTAGGTTGGGACTCTCAGCATTGCATTTCTGCATTCAGGGGCTGGGTGTCGATGTTTTCAGTCCAAAGTTGGAACATCTCACTGGGCTTCGCTTGGGCACCAGCAGCATGGTGTGAGTCGCACAGGGCTCCGTGGCCTCATGACTTGGGGAAGTCATAAGCGTGAGGTAAGGCAGGGTGAGGGAAAACTAGCGGTAAACTCCCAGCTCTGAAACCACATACCCAGGTAGAAGTTATTCAAAATGGGGAACAGAAGGAACCCTCGGTGACTACCTCCAAAAAGCCTATGTGCCAGAGAACCAGAGTAAAGCACCCCTGCTCCACCAGGGTTATGTTGGGTACAGCCCTTCATAAAAACCTTCCGGAATGTAGGTACTTGGTCCCAGTGTCTAGCGCGTTAGGTGGCCAGCAATTGTCGGATTCACGGCCCCCACAAACAAAGTGCTGCAATTTTATTTGCCTGCCTGGATCCATTTGAGAAGCACTTCTGTTTGCCGCTTCAGCCAGCACATAGTCTAGGACAGCAGGTGTCCTCACAAATACATCATCGTCACCCTTAAAAAATGAAATGGGCATGTGGGCAACGCCTTGAGAACCAGTCCCAGAACAGCACATCCTTCAAGGTGAGGTTGAAGAAGGTGTCGATAAAAGTCCCCACTGGATGATATCACCATATATTTTTCACTCTCTAAATGCAATTTCTCTTCAATATGCAAGTCTTCGGACTTCCCCAGAAGGAAGACCCTGCGAACGAGCCTTTGATTTCCACTTCTGGTTTTTATGTTTTCCTGAACGGCCCCAAGTTTCTCGTATGGCTTTCCTGTTATCAAAGTTTTTGCAGTCTGAGTTTTGATGGCCATGAGCAATATAAGTGGCCATTTCTCTTTGCTTGAGGATCACAAACATCTAAAGGATCTATGAGCAGCGGATAGTCTCGACAGTGCATGGTTGTCACAAAATTCTTCATCTGGTTTGGTCGATTGGTATAATCATGCATTATATTGTTAATCTCCATAATTTGGAGAACATCCAACCCCAGTGTTGTAAGAAAACACTGGATGCATTTGCAGCCAGGTGAGGCTTAGGATGGGGTTATACTGGAGATCCGTTCTCGAACTGGATGTTGTTTCCACAGAGCGCTACTATCTAGCTCGCTTCTCCAGAAGGATTTCGCAGGATGAGGAGCCAGATCTCTGGAGTGTTTGAGACCGCTGGCAGTAAAACGTGTCCGGCAGCACAGAATGAACAACATGTGCACCAGGTGGCCCATGTTTCATGACATAGCACAAAGAAATTGAGACATATATGTAGACTGGGAGCAGCAATATGCACGGCGAACAGAAGAACAAGATCCGCTGGCGGTATCGACACAGACATGAAGCCATTATCTGAGGAAAGAAAGATTAAGAATGTTAAACAGATCAATATTTTTCTTAAATATGTTTTTTCTCTATGTCAATCAAAGGCATTGCAGATTATACAGACATCAACAAAAATCCTAGTAACCACTTAAATGGAATTATACGTTTTTGTAAGGGAATATTATTTTTGTAATTAAATAATTAAAACAAAAACTTTTCATTAAAAACTTTAACCAAACAACTAGTAAACTGAGACTACAGTTCCTCACTTGTGCAACTCTAAAACGTTGAGTACCTGATAATAAGTGTTTAGATGATTATTTTTTCTCTCTTTGTGATTTATTTTATTGTTCCAAACAACGAAATGAAAAGAAAACTGCTATTACTAAACTAGTTAAAATCGCTTTAAACTTACCACGCTTTCCTGGTGATGTAGTTTATGATGAATTTCGCGTCATTCACATCATAATTCCCATAATGTATGCGGAAGCTAAAAGACAAAGTAAACTCGATTTCCCCTGTCGCTCGTGCACTGTGGAGCGCTTAAAGACGCCTCGGTTGTGAAATTCAGGTGTGAGCGCTTGAGGCCCCGCCCACGATTCGCATTTGCGATGAAGATGACGTAATAGAGAGGAGATCGGGTTAGCTGTCACACATTTTTACTCTAGTGAATATTGTATAGATAATCTGTATAGATTATTTAATCTCAGTGTGTCCTTTTCCTGGTTAAATAAAGGTAATAATATAAAAAGCATAATTTAAAAAGGTAATTTACATTTTTTAAATAAATAATAAAATAAAAATATCTATCTTTTGACCTAAGAATATTTTTGAGGTATATAACAACCTCCACTTTGTGATACCAAGCCCTGTTGTCCTAATTTATTATCAGTAGCCTATACATAAACACACATTCTTTTTTGTATTTTGTGGGTTTCATTCACTTAGACTTGTTTTGACAAGTATGGTGAGTTGTCAATGTACTGCATTGCCAGTTGAAAGCCCTACAGATAACGTTACCCCCTTCAGGAAGTAGGATCAGGTGATTTCTGCATTACAAAGCAATATCTGCATCACTGATTAGAATCTAGAATAGATTATAAGCAAGTAATTCATCATTGTGATGATGATATTAATATGAGCTCACCAGATCTTCTGTTTAAAACGCTCTCATCTTCTCCCCAGGCAGCTCGCCTGCAAACTTATTGTCTTCAGGCTGCTTGTTGAATAAATGTGCTCCATACCAAGCAGTTTTGAAGATTCTATCAACTCTAGAAGAACCAATCCTTGACAGAGTATTGGTCAGACAGGTCGAGCTGGTTAAGTAGGAGTAACAGAACTTTGTGTTTCTCTCTTGCGTCATTATATGGTTTTTAACATCTAAGCAGTAATCTTACTACTGAAAGTTGCACTGAAAAAAAAAAAGAATTTTCATTCAGAAATTGCTAAGAAAATTTCACAACTAGTTACAATAAAAGAGCAAGTAAAATTGAATTAGAATCTGAAGTAGAAAGTAGTGCTTTCTTGTAAAATGTGCTTCAATAATCTTTGTTTTACATTAAAAAATTGTGCTATTATTTTAAGCAAAAGATTATACCTTCTATATGTTTGAAAATGTTGCCCAACAATTTTTACCACTAGTTAACGACTAGTTAACTGCATTAGTTAACATGAACTAACAATGAAAATCATTCTAAAACATTTATTAATCTTATTTAATGTTAATTTCAACATTTACCAATACATTTTTAAAATCAAAAGTTGCATCTTTTAACGTTATTTAATGGAAGTGAGGTAAATTTAACAATAAAGTTAATGAACGTTTTAATATATTAATAAAATACTGTAACAAATGTATTGCTCATTGATAGTTAATTTTAGTTAATGCACTTATGTTTACCTAATGTGACCTTATTGTAAAGTGTTACACTTGCTTATTACCCATAACTTTATGTAAGTGCACTCTTTGCATGTCTTCAGTGCATTCATCTGATGTCAAACATTTTTTTTGCAAATTAGTTTCAATAAAGGCATTTTATGGATTGAGGACTTCACAGTACTTTCCAAGCACTTTTATCTCTAAAAATCAAGGAAAAAAAGTGATTTCTCAAGATATTATCCAGACCTTTAACCACCATAGAGACAGAGGAGGACATATACTGTCTAATATTAAAATTTGTTGCTGATCAACATTTTTAAGTTTCCATTTGTCAAGTTTTTACCTCCAGTCCCCACTAAATTGAAAACTTGGCTGCATCCTTGATACAACTCTGTCAAAGTTTTGTCAAGGAAAGAATAAACTGCTGTTCCCCTGAAAACATTTTCTTATTATAAAGACATATATATCATGCCGAGAAACAGACATACATTCTGATGAATTCATTTTTATGAAATGGTAGGAATAAAGATTTATTTTTTCCATATGAACAAGTGGTTTGATTTTATTTTATTTTTTTTACAAGTACTATTTTTTGAGAAAACTTGCAAAAATTTCTAGCATATTCCAAGTCAAGAATGAACATGAAAAAGGGGATTTATTGCTGAATGTTAAATGAAAACTACACTTTCACCGTGTGAACACGACTCAGTTGCTGCGGTTACCATGCACCCATCTATCTGAACCACTAGAACATGCAGAGGGAGGGAGCCTTCACAGGCAGAGAGGAAGAACAGAAGAAACAGAGAGAAAGACAGGAAGAAAATCAATCGGCAAGACGAGCGGTGCTCTAAACGACTGTGTGCGCACAGAATGAATCTTGAGCATGTGTGTCTGTGTTTGTGTAAGTGTGTGCATTTGCATGTGTTAGTGTGCGGGTGGAGGGTTTTATCTTTTCAAATGTAGTTGTAGGTTGCTGGGCTCTGGAAGTAGGGGTTAACACTTCATAATCCACCTAAAGGAGCACGTCTAGTAGCCGAACACGCATTGCTTCAAGCAAGTCTCCAACTTGTATGCAGATGTGTCAAAAAGAAAGAGCGCGGACTTGGAATGACCCCACTGAAAAGAAACCAAAAAAAAAAAATGAAGGAAAACCAACAAAACATGAAGCATTTTGCAGACAAACATCTGGTCGTATCGTTCTTCATCGTCTTCCCAGCATGATGCAGACACGACGGGCAGTAATGGATCTGTTTTAATGGACAATGCAGTTTTCAATGAAAAGTCCTGAGACACAGTGCGGCTTAAAGCTGCTGGCATAGGAATGGAAAGGTGTGGGAGAGAGATGTAAGTCCGTGTAGGCTAGATTCAGGCTGGATTGGTTCCTCCGCAGGCCAATGACTACACAAGGAAGGAAGGAAGGAAGGTTACAGTGCAATGAGCTCGAGTCACCACTAGGGGTCTGGTTTAACTATTTAGCGTTAACCTGATGACGTAATAGAGCTCCCTTTCGACAAAGCCAACATCCTAAAAAGAGTACAAGCATACGTATACACACACAGGCGCACGTCGAAACTCACAACACGCACACACGCTCGAAACGTTAACCTGAAGACGAACACAACGCGAACAAAATGCGTTTCACGCACCGAAACTGCGTACACAAAGACACGTACGTATACACTGAGGTTCAATGATACTCTCACTCACACGGACAGAAGTGTAAACACATTCATTGGACACACAGACCACCCGTTTTGAAAACCCTGAACACCAGGGCCGATACCGCAACCCAGCGTCATGCCCTGTGAACTCCTGCGTACCTCTGTTCCATGGAAACAATATGCAACAACCAGTTGAGAGAAAAGAAAACGTAGAACGTAGAAACTAAAGTCGAACGCAAACGGCCCTCGGATGCTTGAACGAATCGGCATCCGATGCGATTTAACGTCGATCATTTGTGCGCGTGAATCCTAGTCATGTAAACAAACACCTTACACAGAAGTGATTCGATATTGCATGGTGTCTGAATAATATCACAGTTCAAATGGGGAGATCCTGAAGAAATGAAACTAACGAAGAAAAGGAAAATAAAAAAAAACAGGAAAACATGTCTATAAAACCCAAGAGTCTGTTTTTTAAGAAAGGCTACAAAAATTCAACTGAACCTCTCCCTCGTCGGCAAACAGCAAAAGGCACCACAATATTATTCTATTTCTAACTTGTGAAAAAATTGGCACGTAAAATTCTTCTTCGTAACGCTGTAAATCAAAATAAGGAATTACATATAAATAGTTTTCCCCCTATAAAAAAGTCTTTGCTGCTAGCTAGTAGACAATTTTTGCTGAAATGAAAATAAATATTTCATTTGTTTAGAATATCTGTCTGTTATATAAAATAAAAAATATTTCTCATAGGTGCAGGTCTATAGCATTTCATTTGTTTTCGCGCCTACGCAAGTTTGCTCGTCCTTGCTCTTATCGTTCTTTTTTTAAAGGGGTGCATTGTCCGGTCTGGACCGCGACTGCGACAGTTTGTTGGCCTGCACGTTGCCACGGGAGCCCGAGCGTCCCGTGTTGCTGAAAGTCCGTGTGTCGTTGGGTCGGTAGATGGTGGACGGTTCGGTGGCATTCATCTGCATACTGAGAAACGGCGTACTCTCGCCGTGGCCGAGGTCGCCAACCTCATCGTCCTCCCAATCGCTGTCCGACAGGCAGCTTTGAGAGCTGTAGTTCCTGGGGCCCGGCGTATGCTGCGACACGTGGCCGTTGACCCGCGACCTCCTGCGCCAACGGCGGCCGCTGCTGCTCTTCTTCGGCTGCTCTCGGGATGACATGTACTCCTGTGTGGTCTCATAATCCTCATCATCCACAAAGCGGTACGGGCTGGAAGGGAGGGAGCCCGTGCTTTCCGCCGCGTAATATGGCCGAAGGGATCGGCGGTAGTGGTGCAGGAGGGGCTGGTCATCGTCGGGTGAGTAGGCCGCCATGGCGATGGCCGACGCAGCGGGCGGCAGGGAGAGGGCGTGGCTGGCGTTGGGCGTGGTGATCTGAAAGGTAGGCACCTGCGGGGGCAGTGAGGAGTGAAAGTCCACTGGAGATAGACGCGCAGGCGTGGTCAGAGCAGACACATACCTGCGAAGATGCAGAAAAACATGGGGTGAGAGGCGGGACATTTTAATCAAAGCATCAAAATTATTCCAGTAAAATCAGTAATATTGTGAAATATTATTACAATTTAAAATAACAGTTTTCTATTTGAATATACTTAAAAATGTATTTTATTCCTGTGCTGAATATTTCTGCACCATTACTCTAGTCTTCAGTGTCACCTGATCCTTCAGAAATCATTCTAATATGCTGATTTACTGCGCAAGAAACATTTCTGATAATTAATGTTTTATTGATTTTTGTGTTTTTTTTTTTTAATGATATTTTGAAACAATAGCATTTATTTGAAACAGAAATATTTTTTTATTTCTTATTATCAATGTTGAAAAAAGTTGTGCTGCTTAGTGCTTTTCAGGATTCTTTGATGAATAATGTTCAAAATAACAACATTTATTTTAAATAGAAATCTTACAAATGTATTTACTGTCATTTTTGATCAATTGAATTCATCCTTGCTGAATAAAAGTATTATTTATTTTAATTCATGCTTTTTGAATGTAAAAATTTTGATCGGTAGCGTATGTCTACTGCAATAATATAATTTATATAAATATTAGTGCATTAAGAGCAATATTTCTGGGGAACAAAAAAATAGGGCTTTTGAATCAATGATTTATGATGAATCAACCAATTATAATGACATTAAATCTAAATACATAAATTACACTAAATAAAAAAAAATCCTAGAAAACAGTAATAAAGTAACAAATAATGCATTCTTTTTTAATGCAAAGCATTTAAGTAAACATTTTCCCACAAAAATGAAATTACAATCTCCACCAAATATCAAATTCCTGATAAAATAAAGCTTACAAATTTATTTAACCAACAAGCCGATCAGCATGCTTACATTTGACAACAAAAAAAACACAGTGTCTTTTTTTTTTGTGTGAAGGTGAACTCTTCTTATGCTGTTGTTTCCTTTGTCACTCACCTGTCACTGTGAGGTGAGTCCCGCAGGGAATCGTAAGAGTCTCCGTACTTTAGGGGGCACTGTGTAGCGTCAGGATAACCACAGTATGCTGCACGGCGGGCACGAGCCTCCATACACGCCGGGCTGCTGCATTTACTGGTGCCAACGGAGGAGGAGAGCGCCCCCGACTGACAGTCAGAGTGCATGCTGTCCGTCCGCTCCATACTCCATGTGCGCTCTTCGTGCCTGAGAGGCGGGAACAACACGAAGGGAAGTATAAAAATGTGAGAAACATATGCAGGGGATATATATATATATATATATATATATATATATATATATATATATATATATATCTGTGTGTGTGTGTGTTTCTGACAGGCATATTAGATTGATTTCTGAAGGATCATGTGACACTAAAGACTGGAGAATACTGAAAATTCAGCTTTGCCATCACAGGACTAAATTACATTTTAAAATATATTTAAAAAAGAAAACAGTTATGTTAAACTGTAATAGTATTTCACAATATTACTACCTTTGCTGTATTTTTGAACAAATAAATGCAGCCATTAAAAAACAACCTCACACATTATATATACATATACATACTGTGTATATACAGTAGTCAACATTTGAAGAGGATCAAAGAAGCTCATTAAAGTTGTCCTAAGACACAAGAACGGGTATTGTTTTGGTTTTAGGAAATCTGATGAAAGGTTTTGATCCACTTCAGATGTTGACTACTGTATATGTATGTACACATGCACACATACATACATATATACATATACATATATATATATATATATATATATATATATATATATATATATATATATATATATATATATATATATACATATAAGCAGAGCTGGGTAGATTACTTATGAATTGTAATCAGTTACTGATTACAGATTACATGACAAAATTTGTAGTCAGTAATATAATCTCTTAGATTACACATTTTTGGTAACGTAATCTGATTACTTTTGGATTACATTTAGATTACATTTGTGCTAACCCTTATTTGATATCACATATAATGAATTAGCCTAATCTTGTGCTATTTTGACAGATAAAAAAATATATATATATTCCAAAAAAATATATTTAATTCACCAACAAGAGCCACAATAGCTTCTTTTTCAAGTGCAGTGTATGGAAAGTTAATACTTAAAAAAATACTAACACTAATGTACCTTGCTGTTAGTGTTTGCTAGTAACACTGAATAAAACAAAATCACATCTTGTGATTTTAAAGCATATTTACTTAGAATTAAGTTAAATTTAGAAAAACAGCTACATTACAAAAAACAATATTGAAAAACATTAAATTAACAGCAATATCCCTGCTAGGTCAAATATAAAATAAAAAAAAATAAAAATAAAAAAAAAACACTACAAGTGTATATGACTGTATCAATGAAAAACATCAAACAATAGCTACATTGCAAACATGAATTCTGAAAAAGACTAAATTCACACAGAAATGACATTTCTATCCATCTCAAAACATTTTAAGTGCATAGTAACAATGAGGAAAGACACAAAACGATGTAGTACACATGCCAGACCAGCATGTGGCGCTGTAATTCTGCCGTAGAGACACATTAAGAACGGAGAAAACATGGACTATGCGCATAAACCTTGCGCTCGGTATACAAACGAACATGGAACAATACATTTATTAATTTGTGTTAATGTTAGTTAAAAAAAAGACAATCGTTCAGTGTTTGTTAATGTTTTTGTTGCTGTTACGTGACGTAGCGGTGTTTGACTAGGGGCGAGACGTGGGCTGATGACGTCATCGTTTCAGAAAATATACGGATTTGTGGTCCACATGAAAACGCAAATGCGGCATTTTCGAATTTATCCACTCTGGGACCCAGTTTAAAAAATATCGGTTTCACTCTCCCAAAACGCCGGATCTGTGTGGACGAAACAACTATACGATACAAAATGTATGCGTATACAGTGAAACGCGTCTCCGTGTGGATGGGGCCTTGAAGTGCATAAGGCAGTAGCAATGAAGAAAAATGAAATGAAAATCCCAGCAATAACTTTGCTAGGTCAAAGATTTCCGTGGACAGCAAATTAATCCGTGGTAGGCAGATCTTACACTGAACAGAGACATTTTCCCGTGACTTTCTTTAAAAATGAAATCATGTCTGTACATCCAGTGATTAAAGGCTGCTTTACCCGCTATTTTCCATTATCTTTTTGCAGATTTCTTCTGAGCGCGATTCTGACATCCCTCCCCCTCTCCGCCGGAAAAACTTGAAGAATCACGAACGTATATAAGCGGCAGGTTTATTAGGAAAAAATATAAACGTTAAAAAAGGAAATTTAGGAGAATCAATTAATTGTGAACAACTTATTACCATTGTGTAAATAATATGTAATCATGTAATCCATAAAAAAGTAACTGTAGTCTGATTACGAGTATTTTAAAAAAGTAGTTTACTCTAATTACAAGTACTTGAGATTTGGAATCTGATTACGTAATCCAGATTACATGTAATCCGTTACTACCCAGCTCTGCATATAAGCAACATTGGCTAGTTGGGTTAGTGAATGAACAGACAGATGGACAGATGATATATGTCAAGGATCTATATATGGATATATTGACTGATGAATCAGTCAGGGAAGAGTCAGTACCGGTGACTGGAAGCGTGAGAAGCTGTGGAGGTATGGTGGGATCGTGATGACATTCGGCTGCCCGAGAAATTGCCTGATGTCTCTGTTCCGTGTCGTACTACTCGCTCCGTTGCTGGGACATTCTTAGATATATACTGCAATAAAAAGAGTAGCATGAGATTGTGCCGTTTTCACACTTGTGTCCTAACCTGAATACATTTGAAGAATTCTTAGTCATCAATGTGAGCACCACAGGAAACAGTTTATCACAAATATGTAATCAATAACTTAGCAATTTACATCTGAACTGCAGTAACATTCAGAAGAAACCACACTGCAGTTCACATAATGTGAACCCTATTCAGAAACACTGGACTTTAAGAGCTTTTTGTCCACACGTTTTTTTTTTATAAACAGAGTTTTTCCTTCTTCCGTTTAAAAAAAAAAAAAAATCTCCGTCCACATGAAAATGCAAACGAATGCTATGATGCACTGTCAAGACCATTCCAAACCAACAGGTGGTGATCTAATCTCAACCGTAAAGCCATGATGGCCAATCAGAAGCCTGAAAAAGTTTCCAGTAGGCGGAGATAACATCGCTGGCTCTGACATCACACGCCAAAAACGCCGGGTTTTTGAAAATCTTCACCCTGGCGGGCGTTTTCAAAAATGTTTGATTTCAATATGCAAAAGATATATCAGCATACAGGAAATGAGAGGCAGGCAAACTCACATCCACCATGGGGATTTCCTCAGGGCCGGGGCCGGGATGGTTGGGTCCGTTGGCCAGCATGCGGTTCGGATGCTCCGCACACATGTTCTGGTGCAGGTGGTTATGCATCTTCTTCCTTTGTTTCCTGAAGAAAGATCCAATCTGAAATCTGATCTGATTTATACCATGACAGCAAATACTCTAATATTTTTAAAAAAGGAAATGACCAAGTATCTACAGATCCTGCTGATCAATAGTGAAACATACAAAAGTTACTTTGATTTGGTATAGATTAGGGTACAGATTCATAGGGTAATGCATCCTTGCTGAATAAAATTATTAATCTGATTTTAAAAAATTATACTGACCTCACAAACTATGATATAGTGATATAAATGTCTCACAAAGCAAACTTTGCTTATCCCACCCAAAGGGTGCAGGTTTTTTTTTTTTTTTTTGGAATGGTTTTTAATTTAATGTGTGAATGTGCACAGTTCTTGCTGGCAATCACTAGAGTTCCTGGGGCTTACTTGGTTTTTGCAGTATGCCACTACACACACGATGCCAACCACCAGCAGTGCCACGCAGATGCCCGTTATCGTCAGCACACGTTTTTGGTATAGCTCCTCAGCCTCTGAATGAACGAGAGCCATGGACAAGCACACACATATACACAGACGCACACACAGAGACAAACACACATGTACATGACAACCATTGAACACAAACACACACATACATACAAAACACACAACCACTGCATTAGTGGCAGCCTTTAAACCATGTGAAACTAACTCATTCAGCCTAAAACACTTTCTAACTTCAGTCTACATTTCATATTATAGTTATAGTCAAATTTATATGTAAAGTAACAGTCATATTTATCACTTCTAAGCAGATTTACTTAGTCAAAGCGACAGTACACCCAAAAATGAATATTCTGTCATTATTTACTAACCCACATGTTGCTGCAAACTTCTTCAGTGGAATGAAAAAGGAGATGTTTAAAGCTCAAAGTCCAAGCTATAAATTCCATATAATGAAAATGAATGGAGCCTGGGGCTGTCAAGCAAGTTTTCCGGTGAATAATAATATCTGAATTTATCTTTGACTTCAGGAGACTTGGAAAATAGTGCTCAAGACATATGAATGACTTTTATGATGCTTTCATGGTGCTTTTTTTTGGGCCTTTTTAGAACTTGACAGCCCCAGTCCCCATTCACTTCCACTGTATGGAAGAAAGCAGCTTGGAGCCCAATATGCAAATGTAACATATGTACATATATTAAACTTACATATAGGACATATATTGTAATATGATAAGTAAATATAAAAGATAGACATGCATTTTAAAAAATTAATATATGTTGTTTTAAATCTGCATTAATAAATAAAATGTACTGTTGACATATATGGTTGATACATATAATAATATAATAGTATTAACATATGTATGCAAATTTCACCAAGGGATATTATATATGCGTTAATTTTATATCTCATCTACCCAAAGAGTGTTTGTGATGTGAAAATTATGTATCACCTTATAGGTAACAAATATGGAAATCTTAATATCATAGCATATATCTTGATACAGGGCAATATATATCATATATTTATTTCCATAGGACATTCTGCCAAACATCTCATTTTGTGTTCCACAGGAAAAAAAATAAAAAAGAAATCAAACATGTTTAGAATGACTTGAGGGTGATTAAATGATGACAGGATTGTCATTTTTTGGGTGAATTCTCTCTTTAAATCTAAAAACTTTATTTTTAATGGGCACTGGGGTGCATAAGAGGTCATTCTAAAAACACATTTCAGCTTGCTGATATCAGGTGCTCGGCAGCATGGGAAGGGCACAGCTGTGGTGCTTTCTCTGTCTGCCAGGGTTTCACATAAAGCGCATTATGCTGAAACAGTGGGAGAACTTTTGGCTACCTTCAGGACCGAAACCATCCTGTGCAACACTGGAAACTCAAATTCTTTGGCTAGAAGTGTTTATAAAATGAAATCTCCGCCCCTCTTAAAGCCCATTACATGCATTATTCTATATAAAAAATCCTGTGACGTCTGAAGACAGAGCAGTCTGAGCTTATAAGTCTTGCATAAAGCATGCCTGTAAAATAGAGTTAAAAGACAAACTGCATTATAAGAGCTCTTTGGAGAGGGTTGTTCATAAAACCAGATTAAATCTTCACAAGCAGTTTTGAGATATTTATTATTACAACTAAATGTGTTTTAAAATCAACATGAAATCAAAACTAACCCATTTACTTTCTTAATGCACATTCCCTGTCTTATTGCGAATGATTCATCAGTGTGTATTATTGTGAATTAAAACAAATGTTTATATACAATATATATATAATTATTAAATTATTTCATTAAAACTTTTCAAGTTCACATTTAATTTCCTTTTATATATATTTTTTATTGAACATACTTTTTTTTAATCACACACACACACACACACACGCACAAACAAACACATAATGTGTTTAAATAAATATATTTATTTTTAATTATTTCATTAAAAATCTTTTCAAGTTCACATTTAATTTCTTGTTTCACTCTGAAATTTCTGAGTTCAAATTAAAAAGGTTTAATGCCATTTCACGTTGATTTTAAAACTGATTAGGGGGTTTGGCAAACAGGAAACCAAGGCTTTGATGAGCAGGTTTTATGAAGACCATCTATACAGATGCCTTGAACACATATTTTTATATCTGGGTCTGATTTTTGAAAATGAGAATATTCAAAACATCCTCTGGAGTGCTGAATGTGGGCAGCAACAGAGGAAGCATACAGAACATGAAGGGAGGGAACGAAAAAACGGACGGGAGGAAGGAGAGAAGAGAATTGAGGGCCAAACAGTAGGGGGGATGAGTGTGTAATAAAAGAGAAACGCAGGGGGGAGGGGAGGGGGGTGGTTGAGTCAGACACTGATATTGCATTGCATGCTTGTTACAGGAAACAGAGATCAGAGTACAAAAAGAGAGAGAGAAAACAGAGAGCGAGATGTACCCAGACCAAAGGCTAATGTACTCTAGTGGTGCAGACAGGAAGAGAGGAGAAGAGATGGGCAACACTCATTTTACCCCTCACTCGGCTCCCTGACACATGTTGTATATGCAAATGAAAGTTTTTTGTTTTTTTTAATGCACTGCAAAAATTCGGTTCTTAATCAGTATATTTTGTTTTTGTTTTCCAGGAAAAAAAAAATAACTTACAAAAAAATTATTTATCCTTAAAACAAGATAAATGTACTTAAGAGACACAATTACATGACAAAATTTAAAAAAAAAAATTACAAAAAATAATTCTCTTATATGCTCCCTAATTCTCTCTAATGCTTTTATTATTATTATATCAATAATTCTATTTTAAATAAATTCTGTAACTTTTTTTTTCCTCAAAGAATCCTGATTTTTTTTTTATATTATCATATCATTGATAGTTATATGAACAGTTATTGACAATTAATAATAATCGAGCAGATAATCATCATATAAAATAATTTCTGAAGGATCATGTGACACTGTAGAATGGAGTAATGATACTGAAAACACAGGAATAAATTACATTTTAAAATATATTCAAATAAAAAAAAGTTACTTTAATAAATAATAATACTTCACAATATAAGTGTTTTAACTTTTGATCAAATAAATGCAACATATATATAAATTATTTCATACAATTATTTTTTTTTTCTATTAAAAATAGTAATGGTCCAATGAGACAAATGATTGTTAATTCGTTCAAGATATATTCTCTAAAAAGAGAAGCGGCCTTATTATCCAATGCATAATTTTTCTTCTCAAGTATTTTCTTTTACATTTATTTTGATTTATGTTTGAGTATTTTACTGGAAAACATGTCAAACACACTGGTTAATTTAATTTTTTTTATTTTTTTGCAGTGTGAAGAATTACAAACTATTCTAGACATCTTATTTCTCTAACAAGTTAACCTCTTAAGACCCTGTGGGCTCATTTGAGGACATTACATTTTTGTGAATTTCTCTGAGACTGTACATGCCACAGTTTTAAATCTGGATGTCCTGTACAGAGCACATTCAGGGCTTTTCAGATATACTAAATGATTGGATGTTTCACTATGACCACTCCCTCTCCTTGCTCTTCAAAAATGTCTGAAATTAATTTAGTGAAACTCTTATGGAAATATAATAATAATTTGTAATTATCATTTAAATCTGTCAAATTTTTTAATTGTGTGTCATAAATCAACATCTTAGGAAAATGTTATTGGGTTTTAAATCAAAATTTGACTTTCTGTTACGAAACAGGACGTTGATTTCATACATGTCCTCATATGAGGACACCGGGACTAAAAGCATGTTTATTACGCATTTTGGGAGAAAACTCGTTGATGGCCATTTTACACACATTTTGCAGAAAGAAAAATGGCATATCGAATCATTCGGTTAAACATAGTTGAGAATCATCTTTATACAAAGTTTGGTAAATCTTGAAAACTAAAAATGTATTGGTGATTTAAAAAATAATTTGTTTTGTTTTGCCTATGCATGTTCATCCATGTCTTTTTATTTTTCTAAAGAAATTGAGTCCCGATGTCCTCTAACGAGGACATAGCGTAACTTATGAATAGAATGCCATTTTTTTTTTTTTTTATTTTCTTTTTTTTTTTTTTTACATTATTTTTAATTCTCTAAACTATGTAAAAACATGATAAAATATTTTTTTCCTAAAACTTTTTCTCAGGTCTTAAGAGGTTAATAATGTGTTTGAATTTGAAAATTTATTACAGCAACAAGCCATGGGAGGCTGTAGTAAAATCACTGTCATGCCTCGCCTTGCATGGTTTATCACTTTTATGTATTTTGATAAAAAGCACATTTTGAATTGCTACATGAATTTGCTAATTTCTAATAATATCACAACTTGGTATATGATTATAGAATTCAAATTATATATGTTTACAGAATGGGAAATATAAGTTTTATACTATAAATATAGATCTACCTGCCTGATGTGTTTCATTCTTATATTCCTAAAAATGAGTGTCGCTTGTCAGAGCTGAAAAAGTGAATCAGAAGCTGGGAATGTATTTGCTTGTTCAAATATAGGACAGAGAAAATAGAACAAGACAAGTCCTTGTGTGAGTATGCTTAAACTATGTCATCAAATTATGTCATGAACCTTAAAAACTAAAGAATCAAACAAATAATAACTTCATACCCATGATTTCAATTCCAAGATGCTCTGCCAATGCAGAAAGTTGACATAGTAAAAAAAAAAAAGAAAAGAAAAAGGAAACAGGTTTCAGGTAAAAATGTCCACTTGTTCAGATAGAGGCGGTTCACTAGAATGCAATCAGTGGTGTTGTTTGGTTGGTTTTGTTTGAGACATTGAGGTGAGTGGCTGTACGTTCCAGTAACAGACAGACAATGCAGACACACACTGGCCAACTCCATATTCCCCATAAGACAGAAACCAAACCAACAAAAATACCAACAAACAAACAAACAACACACCTTTCTTGTTCATCGCATGTAAGCAAGCATACAAAAAATGCATGCAGACATAGACAGCCACACTTACTGCCCATATTTACTAGACCTCATTTCTGGTTTAAGGTTAAGAAAAAGAAAAAAAAAAAAACATTAAACAGAAAAGAACAATGTACAACAAAAAAAGACTCGAGTACAGATGAATGTAGACATACATCTACTGATTTACAGTTATTGCAAAACGACGAACAGATGGCTTTTGTTTAGTCACAATATTACACTTTCATGTATGTTTTTTAACTTCCACTTCAAATGTGCATAAACACATCTTGAGCTATGGCATGCATGATACTGGCAATACTGAGGGCTCCTCTAGTTAACTACCACTGTTCGGAAAGCAGCGATTCTAGAGGTTAAAGGTTAGAGGTTAAGGGTCATGCATCATGCCTCAGGCTCAGAACGCTGTTAAAGATCATACAAAACAACAGCATCAATATTACTTAACAACCAGAGCTTGACAGAAATGGCATTCCAGGTTCAGTGCAAGTTAAGATATACCAAAAGCATCTGTGAAAATGTTCTCATCATACAGTCAAAATAAGCAGAAATTACGCTTGCAGTAATGCACTTATGATGCTATTATGGAGGATTTGAAAGCAGAAATATGTGTGACCATATTGCTTTTGTCTGCATAACCACTGAACAGATTTTATATATATACATACACACACACACACACACACACACATACAAATATATATATAGATATATATATATATATATATATATATATATAT